>NW_012149174.1:8907927-8913277 GCF_000956105.1 Propithecus coquereli
AATGAATGAATGGAGAAATGGTTGTAATATACAAAGATAGTTTTTAAATTCAAATGCCTAAGTAAAATTTTTTTTACAATACTTCATCCACTTTTAGTAACTGTTCAATAACTGTTGAATGTATTCTTAATTTTTGAAGAATATGCCTCTAATTAGTCATGTACGTGCCTTAGTTACAAAAAAATTGCCATGAGGAATTATGTATAATATTTTCTACATATAGTTTTACTTCTTGGCATTCTTGCTGCCAACGCTAAATATCCAAGGGGGGAAGAGCTTAATTCGTTTCTAACTAAACCCAGAATAGTTTTACTGTGCAGACCCATGCTATACTCCTTCATATCATTGTGCTTTTAAACAATTTTTGTTTTGTTTTCTTTTTTTCTGAGACAGTCTCACTCCGTTGCCCAGACTAGAGTGCCGTGGCGTTGGCCTAGCTCACAGCAACCTCAAACTCCTGGGCTCAAGCAATCCTCCTGCCTCAGCTGCCCAGGTAGCTGGGACTACAGGCGCACACCACAATGTCAGGCTAATTTTTCTATTTTTTAGTACAGACAGGGTCTCGCTCTTGCTCAGGCTGGTCTCAAACTCCTGACCTCAAGCAATCCTCCCACCTCGTCCTCCCAGAGTGCTAGGATTACAGGCATGAGCCACGGCGCTGGGCCCATGCAGAAGAATTATTACTAAGAGGTAGCAGAGAAAACAGACTCTCCAAAGCAAATCCTTTCAAGAAATAGAGTTAGAAGCTGGAGCTACAAATACAATCTAAATCGAATTTAAATTTATTTTAATTTCCCCTCTTTCAGTCTCTGTAACTCTGTCTAGACTCTAGACAATTTCTTCTCTTGAGGACTCTACCGATCTGCTCTGACCTAGTTTCAAATCTTGATTTCACCATTCACCATATGATTTGCCTCTTTTATTGCTCGTAAATTGAGGATAATGATACCTACCCGATAGTGTTGTTGAAAAAGATTAAATAGGATAACGTATGTTAAAATGCTTAGCACAGTCCTGATACAAAGTGAATACTTATTAAACAGTAGTTATTAGATTACTACTATTATTATTTACTTCTAATTTCCATACACGTAACAGAAATTTACAAGTTTTAAACAAACTTATTACATAGGCATACTCATGCTTAATTCTGCTTCTCTGTATAAATATAATTTTTAGTATTTGGACAGTTGAAATAATCAACTAAAATGTATTTTTTTAGAAGATGATCTCTAAGCTATCTCTATGCATTCTATAATACTGTCAACATTTCATAATTATAAATTTATTGAGAACAAAGACAATGTAATAATTATAGCTTATACTGCCTCACAAAGTAATTGGCATAGAACTATAATGTATATTATCAAAACATTGCATAAAAAGATTCTCTCTCTAAATATACATTATATTTTGTATATACATATAAACGCTAAACGACCCATTCATAAGTATATACATTTGTAAATTGCATTTTCATGGTAAACTCCCCAGAGGACTGGATTTTTATCCTATCCTTCTGTTATCTTGGCATGTTTCAATAAAAATAAGTCTTCTGTGTTCAGTTTTCAGAAAACAACACAAAGATAAAAGAAGGAACACATAAAAATACACGAATTTACCAAAGAGGATTTGTAAGAATTATAATAGGGAGGCTAAAGACCAGAACAAACTGAGGCTTGAAAATAAAACACCATAAAACATACGCATAAAATAGCTTTTAGATCCTTCGGGAACAAAGAGAAGAAGGGCATTCCCAGTTCCTTTGTTAATATGCTATAATCTTAGCTTAAAAACAAAAGCAAATGAAAAGGCAGATATCTACAACTTTTATATTTCTTTTATGTTTTTCTAAAAAAAAAATTCTCCTCCAAGTGAGGATGAACTATGAACATTATTAAAGAAGACTCGGGGCTAAGTTCAGTAATAAAATAAGAGAGCTTCTTGTAAGTTTGGGTTTCCAGGCTCAGAAAAAAGTGTATCACAAAGTAATAAAAGAATAGCAATTATGATCAAAAAGCTATTGATGTCAACATGTGAAGATACAAGTAAAAGCAATGAGCTGCCAGAAAGCTCTAGGTGGTCCTGACGTTTATGGCCAAGAAAACATTGGCGTTTAGAAGCCGTGAATTGTTAATTTGACCTTAATTTGAAGCAAAATCTATTACAGACATCTGAGTCATCTAAAATGTTGATTCCTAGAAACAAGAGTAGGTTTATTAAAAACAAATCTTTTCTCAGACCTTTATGTCTACTCTTATAACAATTAACCAAAGTAATGTTAAAACCATGTGTCAGTAAGATATTTACTCATCCAGAGAGAAAAAATATAATTCCTCAAAAGTTATCAGGTTGCTGTTGGGAAAGAAAATGAGATACTAGGCCACCAAAATCAACAAATGTTCATACCATTTGTCATGGTCCTTGGCAGTATGAGGAATGCAATGAAGATTTGTTGGATTCAACTGTACTCCCATGGCTCCTTACACACCTTTAACATATTAATTTTTACACCACATTGTGATTTTTTGGTCTGTCTCTCCTTGAGAGAAAGGACTATCTGATTTCACTTTGTATTCCCAGTAGCCAGCCCAGTGCCTTGCACCTAGTTGTTGCTCCATACATACTTCATTACGGAATGAGAAGTGACTATACGTCCATGTACATCTGCTGAAAAGCTCAGTAGTCTGACTGTGAATCTGAGTTCTTATCACTACATCATTGCACTTCCATCCTATACACATTGTTTTCACATGATCAAGAGCTGGTAAAATGTTTTCCCAGAAACTTCAGAGTTTATAAATTGCTGTGAGTAATTCTACCATTTGACTAACTGTCCTTAGAAGGTTTCATTGAAAAATAAATTTGTCTTCATTTAAGAAGCTTGTATGATAAAGGAATTGTGCCATATTTTATTTTTTCCATATTCCATATCATAGCCCAGTCTTAACTTGGGGAGCTTGTAGGAGAGAGAAATTTTGGTGCCCTTAACTGGAGAAGCCCTTTGGGTGTCAGTTTAAAGTTAGGTGTTTATTTTTGCATTGGTAGAAGGTAAATTGTTCTTCCTTACATGCTTAAATTTGTGGTTACAGTGATGCAATACACCAATATGCCATAATATTAACAGATAAACATGAAAACCGGTCTCCCGAAATGTTTGTAGTACAGCCAAACTCACGGGCTCCATCCCTTTCAACTGAGCTAATCCAGTCTCATGAGGAGTTAATATATTGGTTTCACCACAGCTGAACACCAGCTGTTGCATTTGTTTCCATACAGTCTCATGGTTAACTTCTTCACCTCTTTCAAGCCCTTGCTTAACCATCAATCTCAACGAGACCTACCCTGATCACCCTGTTTAAATCTGCAAACCTATTAACCTATTCTACTGGTTCTTTTATCCATAGCACTGGTTATCATCTAGCATACTATGTAATTAACTTGTTTATCGTGTTTATGGTTTATTCTATGCCTCCATTGCTGGTAGGGGAAAAAAAAACCCATGAGAGCAAAGATCTTTGTCAGTGTTTGTTCACTGATACATGCTAAGAGCCTAGAACGATTTCTAGTACACAGTGGTCTCCACTAAATACCTATGTATGATGAATTCATTTCCATTATGTTCAGTGTATCCATTCCCACTGAAAGGCAGTATAGTTAGCAGTGTGGCTTCAAAGTTAGACAGCCCAGCTCCACTACTTACAAGCTGCATGAGTTGGGCTAGATATATAACTCCTATGCTTTAATTTTCCCATCTGAAAAAATGTTGGTAATGCTATTACCTCTTATGAGGATCAGAATGGAAATGGTGGGATGAATAATACCCACGTACTGAGTGCTCAATAAATATTAATGCTCTTTCCTTAAGTTATCAATATATTCAAACTTCTTATTAAAAAAAACAAAACCTCTTGAACTCTCTAGGCATTACCTCATCTTCTGCCTTTCAGGGACAAAACTTCTTGAAAGAGTTGAGAATTCTTCATCTCTTATTTCTTCTTAGCCTGTTACAATCTGACTTCACTCCCAAATTCACTCCACTCCAACTGCTTTTTAAAAAGTTATTAATTATCCAATAGTTGCCAAATTTGGTGGTTATTTTTAAGTCCTTGATTTTATTTTCTAAATATTTCTTAAATGGAGCCCACGTCTCCATTCGACCACTACTTCTTAACTCAGGCCCTTATCATCTCCGTTCTTTTACAACAGCCTTGTCTGACTCATCGTGCCAACCTTGATTTTTATCCTTCTCTTCTCCGACAGAGTAATATTCCTAAAATACAATCCCCTGCTTAAATCCTCTCCAAAATTTCCCCAAGGAGTACAGAAAAATGTCCAAGCTCATCTGTGTAACATTAAACGCTCCCTATGACAAGTTCCCTGCTTACCTTTTCAATCTCATCCTCACGCTAAATCATCTTGAACTGTTTCAGGTACCAGAACACAGCACACTATTTTATAAATGCATCCTTCATTCACATTCTCTGTTTCTGCAAGGTTCTTCTGATCTTCCAGAAGCTAACTCCTCCTTTGTTGAGATTTAGATTTGGAATCAGGAAGCCTTTTTTTAAATTCTAGGCTAGAATGTGTGTCTTCAGGTGTTGTTTGACCCCCTGAGCAGACTGTAATACACTTATTCAGTAATGTCTTAATTCAATGAATCATTATTGAGTGCCTATTATGTCTAGGAAATTGTCCTACCTGAGGTAGAGGCAAAATCCCTTTCCTTATAGAGTGTGCTATTTAGGAAGGGAAGACAAAACATTAAATAATCAAAAGGTGCCATAAAGGTATAGAACAAGACAGATGTAGCCTCCTCAAAGAGAGCTTCTTCATGGAATTAATATTTGAAATGCAAAATGAGGGAGAGATAGAGTGTAAAGTTTTTTAAGTAGAAGGAAAAACATATGCAAAAGCCCTGAGGTGGGAAAAAGAATAATGTTTTTGTGGACCTAAAAGACACCATTGAGCCTGGAGAGCAAAGCTGGAGCAGAAAGAGTACCTTGAGATGAAGCATGTACCATATTGTAAGAACTTTCAAGGGCAGGACTAGTCTGATTAATCTTTTAAGAACTCATACCTATTAAAATACTCATAAGTAACAAAAACCAGTTCTGGCCAATTTAAATAATAGGTTTAAATCGGCAGGATGTAAGGAAGACACAGATGTCGGAATGTCGATGAATGGGCAGGATTTACATAGAGTCAGTGATCTGAAAGACAAATTGCCGTCTCCTCAAACTCATCCAGAGAGAAAAAATATAATTCCTCAAAAGTTATCAGGTTGCTGTTGGGAAAGAAAATGAGATACTAGGCCACCAAAATCAACAAATGTTCATACCATTTGTCA
>NW_012149174.1:8913327-8917887 GCF_000956105.1 Propithecus coquereli
AAAAAAAACCCACCTCTGATGCTCAAAACTTCAAACTATTAATAGACCACCAGTGAGATAGACTGTCTTTGTGCCTTGAAATGCAAAATGAGGGAGAGATAGAGTGTAAAGTTTTTTAAGTAGAAGGAAAAACATATGCAAAAGCCCTGAGATGGGAAAAAGAATAATGTTTGTGTGGACCTAAAAGACACCATTGAGCCTGGAGAGCAAAGCTGGAGCAGAAAGAGTACCTTGAGATGAAGCATGTACCATATTGTAAGAACTTCCAAGGGCAGGACTAGTCTGATTAATCTTTTAAGAACTCATACCTATTAAAATACTTATAAGTAACAAAAACCAGTTCTGGCCAATTTAAATAATAGGTTTAAATCGGTAGGATATAAGGAAGACACAGATGTGGGAATGTCGATGAATGGGCAGGATTTACATAGAGTCAGTGATCTGAAAGACAAATTGTAGTCTCCTCAAACTCATCCAGAGAGGAAAAATATAATTCCTCAAAAGTTATCAGGTTGCTGTTGGGAAAGAAAATGAGATACTAGGCCACCAAAATCAACAAATGTTCATACCATTTGTCATGGTCCTTGGCAGTATGAGGAATGCAATGAAGATTTGTTGGATTCAACTGTACTCCCATGGCTCCTTACACACCTTTAACATATTAATTTTTACACCACATTGTGATTTTTTGGTCTGTCTCTCCTTGAGAGAAAGGACTATCTGATTTCACTTTGTATTCCCAGTAGCCAGCCCAGTGCCTTGCACCTAGTTGTTGCTCCATACATACTTCATTAGGGAATGAGAAGTGACTATACGTCCATGTACATCTGCTGAAAAGCTCAGTAGTCTGACTGTGAATCTGAGTTCTTATCACTACATCATTGCACTTCCATCCCTGGCACTGAGCAGAGTGCTTGATTCACAGGAAAAGTTTATTGAACGAATGAATGAATGGAGAAATGGTTGTAATATACAAAGATAGTTTTTAAATTCAAATGCCTAAGTAAAATTTTTTTTACAATACTTCATCCACTTTTAGTAACTGTTCAATAACTGTTGAATGTATTCTTAATTTTTGAAGAATATGCCTCTAATTAGTCATGTACGTGCCTTAGTTACAAAAAAATTGCCATGAGGAATTATGTATAATATTTTCTACATATAGTTTTACTTCTTGGCATTCTTGCTGCCAACGCTAAATATCCAAGGGGGGAAGAGCTTAATTCGTTTCTAACTAAACCCAGAATAGTTTTACTGTGCAGACCCATGCTATACTCCTTCATATCATTGTGCTTTTAAACAATTTTTGTTTTGTTTTCTTTTTTTCTGAGACAGTCTCACTCCGTTGCCCAGACTAGAGTGCCGTGGCGTTGGCCTAGCTCACAGCAACCTCAAACTCCTGGGCTCAAGCGATCCTCCTGCCTCAGCTGCCCAGGTAGCTGGGACTACAGGCGCACACCACAATGTCAGGCTAATTTTTCTATTTTTTAGTACAGACAGGGTCTCGCTCTTGCTCAGGCTGGTCTCGAACTCCTGACCTCAAGCAATCCTCCCACCTCGTCCTCCCAGAGTGCTAGGATTACAGGCATGAGCCACGGCGCTGGGCCCATGCAGAAGAATTATTACTAAGAGGTAGCAGAGAAAACAGACTCTCCAAAGCAAATCCTTTCAAGAAATAGAGTTAGAAGCTGGAGCTACAAATACAATCTAAATCGAATTTAAATTTATTTTAATTTCCCCTCTTACAGTCTCTGTAACTCTGTCTAGACTCTAGACAATTTCTTCTCTTGAGGACTCTACCGATCTGCTCTGACCTAGTTTCAAATCTTGATTTCACCATTCACCATATGATTTGCCTCTTTTATTGCTCGTAAATTGAGGATAATGATACCTACCCGATAGTGTTGTTGAAAAAGATTAAATAGGATAACGTATGTTAAAATGCTTAGCACAGTCCTGATACAAAGTGAATACTTATTAAACAGTAGTTATTAGATTACTACTATTATTATTTACTTCTAATTTCCATACACGTAACAGAAATTTACAAGTTTTAAACAAACTTATTACATAGGCATACTCATGCTTAATTCTGCTTCTCTGTATAAATATAATTTTTAGTATTTGGACAGTTGAAATAATCAACTAAAATGTATTTTTTTAGAAGATGATCTCTAAGCTATCTCTATGCATTCTATAATACTATCAACATTTCATAATTATAAATTTATTGAGAACAAAGACAATGTAATAATTATAGCTTATACTGCCTCACAAAGTAATTGGCATAGAACTATAATGTATATTATCAAAACATTGCATAAAAAGATTCTCTCTCTAAATATACATTATATTTTGTATATACATATAAACGCTAAACAACCCATTCATAAGTATATACATTTGTAAATTGCATTTTCATGGTAAACTCCCCAGAGGACTGGATTTTTATCCTATCCTTCTGTTATCTTGGCATGTTTCAATAAAAATAAGTCTTCTGTGTTCAGTTTTCAGAAAACAACACAAAGATAAAAGAAGGAACACATAAAAATACACGAATTTACCAAAGAGGATTTGTAAGAATTATAATAGGGAGGCTAAAGACCAGAACAAACTGAGGCTTGAAAATAAAACACCATAAAACATACGCATAAAATAGCTTTTAGATCCTTCGGGAACAAAGAGAAGAAGGGCATTCCCAGTTCCTTTGTTAATATGCTATAATCTTAGCTTAAAAACAAAAGCAAATGAAAAGGCAGATATCTACAACTTTTATATTTCTTTTATGTTTTTCTAAAAAAAAAATTCTCCTCCAAGTGAGGATGAACTATGAACATTATTAAAGAAGACTCGGGGCTAAGTTCAGTAATAAAATAAGAGAGCTTCTTGTAAGTTCGGGTTTCCAGGCTCAGAAAAAAGTGTATCACAAAGTAATAAAAGAATAGCAATTATGATCAAAAAGCTATTGATGTCAACATGTGAAGATACAAGTAAAAGCAATGAGCTGCCAGAAAGCTCTAGGTGGTCCTGACGTTTATGGCCAAGAAAACATTGGCGTTTAGAAGCCGTGAATTGTTAATTTGACCTTAATTTGAAGCAAAATCTATTACAGACATCTGAGTCATCTAAAATGTTGATTCCTAGAAACAAGAGTAGGTTTATTAAAAACAAATCTTTTCTCAGACCTTTATGTCTACTCTTATAACAATTAACCAAAGTAATGTTAAAACCATGTGTCAGTAAGATATTTGGCAAATATTTCCTGAAAGCTATACATTTAATGTGGAAAATAATCGAGTTATGATACATTCAGGCAATTAATAATTTTTTTAACTAACGATACTTTAAGATCAGTGGATATATGTGGAGTAAACTACCTTAGTGGTTTGCTTCTATCTCAATATTTGCTTCCTCCTCTAGATTTGGTGATATTTTTTATTAATTTAATGAAGAGTTGCTAATGCCTCAAAGCTGAAAAGATGTATGTAGGCATTGAATGACAGAATCAAAGCCAAAGAGATCCTGACAGGCTGCTTAGATAGTTTGAAAGCCGTCAAGATTAAATATGTCAGGGAAGAAGGTAAGATCCTGTATTTAACTATTTCAAGTTGACTGCACAAAGAAGAAAAAGAGTTTGTGTGAATCAAATCCATGGATTTAAACAGACAACAGGCTGTGTGAGCCTGATGTTTACGGCAGCTGATAGTCTTTGGTGACCTTAAGAGACCTATGAGTTACCCTCATCTGGAATGTAGTGCTTGGTTCTGAGAATCAGCTTTTAAGAGTCTTCAATTGCCAAAAGCAACAAGGATGTGGGCAGAAGCCACAGGCAGGTAGATTTTAGCTCAGAAAAGAAAATAATTTTTTAATTGTTAGATTTTACGTTGGATTGTCTTAAAAGTCCTTAATTCACTCCCTTTTATTGATACTGTTTAAGCTGATATTGAAAGACAATGTGTTAAGACTCACAGAAAGTATCTTTGCTTTGAGTAGGAGTTTGGAGTAGAAGTTCTTTAAATTTCCCCCACAATTCTAAATTTGTGTATTCTTTATTTGTCCATAATATTGAAATTTTACTTTTTTATCTATACAAGTGTTGATCATCTTTTCTATTGTTCCTGCTAAGCAGAATACATATTTCTACTGGGACTAGAAATATGAACTAGTTACCAGTCTATTTTGAATTCTTTCTTATGTTGACATCTTGGATTATTTTATCATAATTTTGGTTGAAAGTTGTCATAAAGGTGATCTGCAAATGGCACTGCGCAAACCAGCTCCCTGTTAGCGATTTCTCATTTTGTCTAGATTGGCTATCTCAATTTTATGCCAGATCTGGAGTCTTTGTCAAATTTTTAAATTTTTATAGCACATGTGTAGTATTAAATAGTGGTACAGTGAGACAGTAAAGATTTAAAAAAAAATAACTACTTTTTATCTAAGATTTTCCAAAATTTCTAAAAAAGAATGTCAATTATCAATGTTAGATAAAACATTTATATGAACCTCTTCCTTTATTAAAAATTATCCCAAATGTAGCGATTTTTGGTATATAAATTG
>NW_012149174.1:8925894-8926966 GCF_000956105.1 Propithecus coquereli
TATTGTATATATGTTTAAGGTATACAATTTTTTATATACTTACTTCAATATACACATACATAGTGATGTGATTATTATCGTTAAGCAAATCAACATACTCATCATCTCATATTGTTACCTTACTTTCTTTCTTTTTTCGTCTATTCTCTTGGCAAATTACCAGTATAAGATACAATGCTATTAACTATAGTCCTCACATTTTACATTAGTTCTTTAGACTTATTCATCCCATATAAGTAAACTTTATACCTTTGACCTATATCTTCCTGTTCCCCTGTCCTTACTCCAACCCTGGTAACCACTTTTCTCTCTGTGAAACCTACTATTAAATTGCTTTGATTTGCAGTTTTTATGTGTACATGATAGTCCTCAAATTGGTCATCAAAAATTATTAATTAGCAACTCAAATTATTAATAGAAATACATTGATCATAATTTTAAGTTGGACAGTTGTGGCAAGTAGTTACATTTATGATATATAAAAAAAGAGTTTAGAAATTTACCTTTAAATTTTGTTATCTCCTCTAGAAATGAAAAACTATTACATATGTTCTGGTTGACTAATACAAGTCACATAGCAGACTTAATAAATCACTACCAGTGTTAGTAAACAATGTGAAAAAAGAGAAAGCATTGCTGTGAAATGGAAAGAGAACTAAATATTCCAAATATTTGTAAACAGCTAATTCTGTTCTAAATCCAATACTTCTCAGACCTATCTCTAAAGTGAGTGTTCTCGAATTTTCCTGTCGTCATCATTCAAATTGTTAACCTTTGAATAATCTTCTCATGCTCACCTCAATTGTTTCCCCTACTTTTACTTTAAGGAAACTGGTCTTAGGATTTCATTTAGGGACTCTGCTAAGAATACTTTTATGATATCTTAGCTAGAACAGTGAAACTTTCAGTATTTTAAAATGGCTAAAACCTAAATTATTCAAATCCTAACTATTCAAAAGGAATCCATAGATCAAAATGACATAAAAACATATTATCAGGAAGGTATTAAATACACATTAAATAATTATGTCACTGGTTTTACAACATTGCCTAAAACATCTGATAATTATTT
>NW_012149174.1:8927016-8930946 GCF_000956105.1 Propithecus coquereli
TTGATATTTGCTTCCTTCTCCAGATTAATAACATCTGACTGTTTATTTCTGTTTGGGGCAGTTTCATAGTGCTTAGTTTAATTTACAATATATTTATCTGTGTTCATTTGGTATAATGTATGGTCATTTCATATGTGTTTGTATACCATTTTTCCAATTATTTTGTGAACTTCTGGGAGTCTGGGTCAGTGACACTTTTTTTCTGTTCTATGTATGTGACTCCTACTCTTCCATTTACCTATCAGCATATATTGTATTTAGCACATCTTATCCATGTTCTATTGTGATAATTGAACTATGTACTCATATTCACTGAAAAAGATATGCTAGACTAGAATAAAAGGTATGACTCCTCTTCTTCTACAAATTTGGTGAAATTCAATGAAAAAAGAGGAATGAATACTTCTTGACCTTTTTTCAGTTAAGTTCAAGTGCATACTATTCTACGTCACAGAGCAAATGTGAAATATAAGTGACTTAGTTTAGATTCTCTGGAATGCAGAGCCTGAGAAAAGGATTTGAATGGAAGTAGTTTATCTGGGATGTAATTTCAGAAAGCAAGATTGAGTGAGACAGGGAAAAAGGAAAAGACTCATTAGCAAGGTCATTGCTGTGAAATAGAGGCTCGATTGTATTGGGACCTCCTGAGAAACAAATAGAATGCCTTCCTGGATTTGTCCACCTGAAGAAACAAGGGGCTGAAGTTTTCACCCGTTGGCTTTAGCCCTCTACTGGTTGTGAATGACGCCTCAGGAGCATTAACTCCACTTGCGTTTGGTTCTTCTAGAGTCAGAGAATGCCCTAGGGAGAAAGAGGAAAAATACCTGTGGCATGAAGTTGAGGTGGGATACAGTGAACAAGAGCATAGAATCCTTTGCTATAATAACAGAATTATAATGTCTGTGCCTCGATCTGGAACATTGTGCTCGGTTCTGTGATCAGCTTTTAAGAGGGGACATCAAATGATGAAACTAACAGAATGACATGGTATGGAAACTAAATCACATAAAAAAGTACTGAGGGAGCTGGAGGTATGAGTTTTACCTCCAGAAGGCAGAAAAATGATATAGGTTCAGTCAACTAGAGGTGAGTCTGAGCTTCTCTGGAACTGTTTACTGCAGCTGTGACTGACATTGGAGAGGTACGGGTGGCTGACAAGATATGATCCGGTACATCCACAGCATCTGCTACAATAAGCAATCTTCAAGAAAGCTTTAACAAGAACACTTATTTTAAAACTTACTCCTTAACCTTAAAAATATGTATGCAACTTCAAACAGTGAGCCACCAGAGAAGTAAAAAAAAAATTGACTATTAAAGGATAACGGCCAAATACTAGAAAAGCAAAAGAACACACAACTCAGCATTTTTTCCGCAGTTGAGTATTCATAGAGTTATATTTAGATGAATGCAAAATGCATTTGGTCAACCACTTCATATTCAAATTCATGTGTGTGGAAGTAAATTTGATCCATCTGTTCCTGAATTATTTTCATAAACCACCAACATTTTATTTTACGAGAACTGATTTCCAAAGAGTCTTGTGATATCTCCAACCTCTTGCCAAACCTCCTCAAAATGTCTGAAATATGGTTATTATATTCTGAACTTTCTGAAATACACTGTTTTTTAAAACAATTATGATAAGAAAACAAGTAAAAGAATATCTGATTTATCTGCTACAATGTCATTCATGTTGCAATCACACACAGAACATGAAAAAAATGAGAAAGATCTATAGAGTATTTATACCACATATATGGCAAGATGTGGTATAATTCAAGTAATCTACCTAGACAGCAAGCCATGTAGAAGCAGTTCACACATGTGCCACTTGTGTAAATGTGGAGTGGCTGACCCAGGACAAATTCATGCCTACTCGGAGGAATCCTAAGTCATGGAGGTTACCAGTGGTGCTTCCCTACTGACCCTTTGGCTACTCCTTTGTCTCCTTACAGGCCTCTCCTCTGCCGTCTGTCCCTTAACCGTTGCTATTACTTAGAGTTGCCACCTAGGCCACCTGCTTTTCTATCTCTCTACCCTCTTCCTGGGCATTCTCATCCTCTCCCATGGTTTTATTGACCACCTAGATGAGAAAGACCTAGATGAGACAGATACACCAGATCTGTATCTTCAGCTCTACTTTCACTCCTGGGAGTGACTATTTCTGAATTCTCCCCTTGTGTAATCAATAAGTACTTCAAAGTCAACAATTCTGTGAGGATTCAAAATCTGATCCAGAAACTGAATGTGATCTTTGACCTCTTTTTTCTTTGTCATCTATCCCCCCACCCACATCCAGTCAGTGTCCAAGTCCAGTCCATTCTTTCTCTTTAAGCCTCTATCGAATCCAGTTCAAACCATCATCATCCAAAGCAGAATAACTGCAACGCCTTCCCCACTGAGCTACCTGCACCCAGGATGGACTCCTCCAATCTGTTCTCCACATAACTATCAGAATGATCTTTCTAAGAGTGAAATTTGATCATGTCTCTTCCTGCTTGAAACCCTGCAGTTGTTTCCCATTACTTTTAGAATGAAGTCCAAACCTCTTAATACAGTGTCAAAGCCCTAAATGATCTGGTCTTCTTAAGTTTTCAACCCCTTTTCTCTCAAATCACCCCTGACATTCTACAGTCCGAATACTTGAGTTTTTGTCAATTTCTAAAAAAAAAAAAAAAATCATGCTCTCTCATACCTTGGGGGTAGTCCCACAAGCTGTTTCTACTAATGAAAATTTTTTCTCATCCCAGACTTACCCCACCCAATTTCCCTGCCCATCAACCTTGCCGATCCCACCCACATGTGCTGCAAGCTCACAGAGATCTCTCTCCTTTAAGAATGTTTCTGTTTCAATCAAGGCCAAGTTAGATGCTTCACCTCACTCCGTGCTTCCTCTCTTACAGCTCTTATTTATCACACTGTACTATGGTTGCTTCTTCAATCATCTTTTTCAATAGAGTTTAAACTCTCTGGGAGGTTTGGGCCCCAGTTTCTAACAGGATGCATAGACCATAATATACATGCAATAAATTATTATTAAAATATTGGGCAAATTTTAGATCCATAGTGACAGCCTTACATATAAAACACAGACTATCATAGGTGTTAATCTATAAAGTGCATTTTAATGTGTTTTCACTCAATTTTCTCTTGTATCACCATTTATAAGAAAAAATAGGCACATACAGATACAAAGCTATTTTCCCTACAGATATACATGCGAGGGCTTTCCAGAAAGTATCCAACCATGTAACCATTCTCATTCTTTTCTGTTTTCCTATTTGAACTTGGTGCCAAACATATTGAACTGGTATCTAATTACAGAACTTTGTCCTTTCACAGTTCTTCCTTATAGCTACTATAAATAATCATTGCTTTTTAGAACACATTGCAATCTTTAAGTAAATTATATTTGGGACAAGAAAATTGAGAAACTGCATGAAGGTAAGATTTCCAGGAATAGATAAAAATACCAAGAGTTGGAAACAGAACCCAATTACACAGATAATTAATTCTTCAATCTTTAAAACTGAATAAATAAAGCATCACCTTTTTGAGGCATGTTGCTTAGGATGTGAAGTGAATGCTTATTTCAGATGATCAAGTGACAAAAGCTAACTTCTCTCTGTGCTAAGTCTACAAAAAGTTATGTAAAGTGGTATAGGGTTTTGAGGATATAGTTCCATTGTCCTTTCTTTCTGCTAGTGACAGAAATATATTTGCCATTGATGATAGGATGCCCTCAATTGATTAAGCCATGAAAATATTATCACCTTGTTTATAAGCACTCACTTGTATTGAATGTGTAGATTGATACTTTGTGATTTTAGAATATATCTTCCATCTATAACTTAAAAAGAGAAATCTATCTCTTGTTATAGAGAATTCTCATTTAAAGAGATTGTTTATTTTATGTCATTTTATAAT
>NW_012149174.1:8932493-8934111 GCF_000956105.1 Propithecus coquereli
AAAAAAACTAGAATTACTGGAAATAAATGTGGTTGTCTAAACTGATGTCATTCCAAAAGAAAACCCATCCATTAAATGAATCAACTTATTTTCCCAGAGCAAATGTGGCAAATTCAAACTCCAAATAGGCAGAAAAAATTTACCAGTGATTGAAAATCACAACTGATAAGATGATGCAATGGTTCTTTGGTCTCATATAAAGTGGTTGTGTGGTAGGATAAAATATGTTTTATAAGAGAAACTAAGTTCATAAAAATTGAGAATCCTAATGAAAAACAGACTCTTGAGGTTTCAAATGATCTACTTTTTCTTCTCTCTTCTGTTACTGTGCTTGGAAGTGGCAGGAGAAATATGAACTATAAGCAGAAAGGTAGCTTGGAAGATTTCTAACCTGAAACACAAGACAATTACTGGTTGAGAGCCTTTCTTAATAAACCAGCACAATCCATCTTGTGTTTTCGTTGTCATTTCCTTCACTATTTCCACAGAGAATACCTCACACTAGGTTCTTCTTGGCTACCTCTAAAATGAGGTTCAGAGAGATAAAAATCTATTAGGTAATCAGGTTATGTTCTTGTTTTCATCAATTAAAAATGGAAAACTATAAATAATATTGAAAGAAAAATACAGCTGTGTGAATCTTGGCACAACAGGGTGAAACTATTCTTACTGTTTTCCTCTTTTTCCCACATCCCCCTTTTCAGTGCATATAAATTCATTGCTCTGGTGGTTTCAGTTTGGGCCCCAGTTTTGACTCAATCTAAGAGCTGAAAGAAAAACACAGCTGAAACCACTGCCTGGTGGCTTAAATGTTAGGCCTTCAGCAGAACCCAGCAAGCTTTCAGCAAAAGGGCTTATGACTAGAGCTCATTTTGGGAAGTGGGAGAGTTTGATAAGTCAAACTGGCTTCACCATGGCTGGCTTAGGAGATTTTGCATACCCATTTTGCATGCTACATTTAGCCCTGCTAAGAAAAAATGAGAATTCTAGTCCTCTACTATATGTAAGAAATGCATGATATTTTTCCCTGGCACTTTAAATAGACTGATCCTATGCTAGAATGTTAGAACTACAAGGAAATGACAAATTTACATACAAAATGAAGGGCTGTGCACAGCAATTTCTTTCATCTGTATCGGATTTATTCCTATTCAGTTCTGAAGGCTCATGGGTCAGTGATTGTTCTTGAATTAATAGACCTAAAGGCTTCACAGAACGCTGCAAAGGTAGTCCAGAGAAGTCTTGGTGTTCTGTTCACCCAGTTTTCTCTAATGGCAACATCTATAGTACAATAACAAGACCGTGAAATTGACATTGGTACAATGTGTGTTTATAGTTCTATGCCATTTTATTATACATGTAGATTCGTGTACCTACCATGGCAATCAAGAAAGAGAACTATTGAGTCACCACAAAGATCTCTCTCTTGCTTCTACTTTGTGGTTATATCCACCCCTTTCTCCTCCCACCATCCTTGATTTCTGGTAACCACTGATCTGTTCTCCATCTCTATAATTTTCTCATTTGAGAATGTTATATAAATGGAATCATCTAGCATGTGACCTTTTGAGATTGCCTTTTTTTCACTCAGCCTAATGCCCTTGTGTATAGTTAGATC
>NW_012149174.1:8935741-8937101 GCF_000956105.1 Propithecus coquereli
ACATGTATATATATGTATATATAATCACTATGTATTTTTCTTGTGTTAAAATTGCTGTTCATTTCCTTTGATAAGCAGCTAAATCTGTTAAAAGTATCTTCTTCTCTGTGCCCTTTAAAGTCATACATGCATATACATATATATGTATGTATATAGACATATGTATATATATGTATATGTATACACACACACTTATTTTGCTTTTCGTGTGCATATGGTCCATAGAGATGTTTAACTAACTTTTAATCATGCCCTTATTTTTTTAGTCATCTCTTTTCATATTTAATCCATCATTGCTATTGCTTTTGAGAATAGGTGTTTTCAAACATGAACTTACAACACTGTTTTTATTGGAAGTCTTCCAATTTCCTCTAAGCTGAATTTTCCCTCACATTTACAAAATAACTACCTAAATAAAGACTTAAGTGACTCTCTGTTATCGAAATTTGTCAAAAGTCTGCCTTTAAAGTTTGCACATCAAACACTTATTTGTTAAAAATATATACTTAGCACCTACTATGAGCAAATAATTGCACTGCTATTATAATTTGGAATAGAGTGAGGCAGCAAACAGGTGGTCCTGTTTTATGAAAGATAGACATTAAGATATATTTATTTGACAAGCTGTTACTGTGTGTTAGCTATGCTATTGTGCTAAGAGCTGTGGAAGAATCAAACATAAAAGATAATCCTCATTGCTTTGCAAGTTACCTGGGGAGATAATACACTAATGGCCATGGTGCAGTACATCTGGTGATGGGTATTGGGAGACAGGCATAGAGAAAGTGATGTAAGTGTTGGGGGATGGTACTTCCAGTTAGGTGTGGGTAGCCATGAATTGGGAAAGATTTCCCAGAGAAAGGGCCATTTGAACAGAACACTAAGGGAGGGTGGTATTGGGTGTGAGGAAAGGAGCATTCTGGATGTGAGGAACAAACACACAGAAGCAGCAAGCCAGGGGATGTGTACTATCAAACAGATGCTGGCAGGATTTTCTTCTATACTTTGTTCCATCTCTCTAGTCATTCAATCAGTAAGTAAATCAAAGTAAAGTGCTCTCATGATCATTGGGCTTGTGTGGAAATCATTTAACTTCTCATTTTTTCCATTAATACATCTTTGTTTGCATCAGCTTTCAACAACTTCAAGTGAACTTTAAAATCTTCCCTTTATAAGCTTATTCTTACCTTTTCCTCTATCTCCTTCACTGGCCCTAAATAACATTTTTAAAAATGATATTGTTTTCATGACCTTGTTTGTAGTTACATTGCCTACTTCCTAATAATGACTCTGGCGTTTTTCAAATTACAGAATCCTGACAGTAATAACAAAAACATATTCTTAGGGTGATTTTTATTTG
>NW_012149174.1:8938754-8941417 GCF_000956105.1 Propithecus coquereli
GTGTGTGTGTTTATGTGAGGTGCTTGGGAAGCAGAAAAGATTCACCTCCCCAATTTAGTAGCAATCTATTAAGGGAAATAGAAATGTATTTAAATAGTGGATCTCAAGGAAACTATGATTTATTTTTGGCTTGCCTTGTACTTTTGTCTGAGTCATTTTAACTTGAAAGTCATTTAATTTTCACTTTTCAATTTCAAGATAAAAATACAGGGCTGAATTTTCTCAATCCTTGTCTTCATGACATAAATAGTTAATTTATGTCAACATAACTCAACAAAAAAAATAAAAACGTTTTTCATTGAATTGTGTAACAAGTAAAGTTCTCATAGTTGCCTTGGAAAGACGCTGTTTTAGTGAGTGTTATAGTCAGACGGTAGGGAAACTGTAAAGCTGAGTGATCGGATCCCACTGTGTTTCTAAAACATTAAGTTACAGATCATGGCTTGAATTTTGAAAACTCCTAAGGCATGACGAAAATATTAAGAAACCCCGTTGGTACTTAACAAACAGATGGATCACAACACATGCATTGTTACAGTAGATCACAGGTGATATTTAATTACAATGTGATAGCTAAAGGTTTCATATTGATAGAACTGTTCGATTTAGTATATTCACAGCCGCCTGATAATGCCCGACTTACTTGCAGTGATTGCATCAAACAATCATGATTGCTATCTCTGTCTGCTCTCCACTACATAAAGGAGGTAAAATTTATATGAAGTTTCCATAACTTTTAAAAATCTAGTAACCAAATATTAGATTAGCATAAACAATAGTTCCATATACTTTCATTCTAGCTGTTTGGCCATTTTGGTCTCTTACTATATGAAATATCAACTTCATGCATAGTATATGCATATTACTACACAGATGTATAGATGTTTGTGTGTATATATATCCACATACATACATACATATAAACATACTGCTTTTTTATTGTAAAAGTGATGCATGCTCATTATAAAAAGAAAAACAAACAGTAAAGATAGGGTTAAAACAGAATGTGCTATATAGTTTTCCTAAATTAACATCTTACATTAGTCTTTAAAGTGTTACATTGTTATAATTAATGGCCCAATATTGATATATTATTATTAACTGAATTCTATAGTTTTTTCAGATACTTCTAATTTTTACCTAATGTCTTGTTTCTGTTCAAAAAATCCCTTCTAGGATATCCTATTGCATTGAATTATCGTGTCTCCTTAGGCTTCTCTTGGCTACAACAGTTTCTCAGATTGTCCTTGTTTTTTGATGACCTTGACAGTTTTGAGGAGTGCTGGTCAGGAATCTGGTACAATGTCCCTGTATTGGGATTTGTCTGGTGTTTTTCTCATGAATAGACAAGGCTTAGGGGTTTGGGGGAGGAAGATCATTGAGGCAAAGTGCCATCTTCATCACATCATATCACGGGTTCACAGTATCAACGTGATTTATGACTGTTGATGTTGACTTTGGTCACCTAGCTGAGTTATTGTTTGCCAAATTTCCCCACTGTAAAGGTGTTTATTTCCCCCTCTGCTTTTCCATACTGTACTCTTCAGAAGGAAGTCAGTGGGAAATTATGCTCCCATTTTTTTTCATTTTTTTTTTATTCCTCAAAACAAGCTTATGAGAAAATGAGGAAGCCAGACTAAGAATTTTTATGCTCCTCTTTCCTGTTTCACACATGAGGAAAACTCTGAAGTTTAGGAAGATTAAGTGACTGGCATGGGGTCATGCAGAGAAGTGGAAGAACCATATTAGCAATTATGTGTGCCATCCAGTGCTTTTCCTTAGTTTTCTATCTCTTTACATTCTACCCGTATCTTCGTGTTGGTGGTTCTCACTCTGTTACAGTTCAGACACTTTTCTTTACTTTTTGACCATGATCTTCCTATTTCCTTCACTCTTATACTTCATTTTTATAAGCACTTGATTTTTTATTACAATCAGTTCTCCAAAGTCTAATGAGATCTCATTGTCTAAGACAATAAGAGGATGGATTTTTGTAGTTTATGTGTGTAGACACATGGATCCTGAGTTTGTCCTGTTCCTTTCATGAATTTAAATATTTCAAGAGCATTTTAACTAATCAATACTCAAAACTTTCTAGAACATTTCTATTCCTATCTCCATCTTTAATGATGATAACATTCCTTAGAATGTTATACTTAGATAACTTTTGCATTGTTTCTTCTAAACCAAGAAATTTCTTCTTTCAGACAAATGGTCCTTGAGAGATGAAAAAAGAGAGATAATATACAGCTGGGATAGGTACAGCAGCCTCTTTCAGAATATTTGTAGCTTTGATTACAGATAATCAGCTAACAAACCTCTCATCAGTTAACAAACTGACTTTGTTCAACCCCACTCCAAAATAGTATTTCTTTTTCTGGCTTAATGAGAAAACTAAACAGTAATTGAAGACAGGAATCTATTCTTACACTTCATGGGGCATCTGGATTTCCTGAACAGTTCTCAGGTTGGCCACTGGGTCACAACTGGAGACCCTGACAAGAACATGGGGACATTGTAAACATCATTTCGATGTTTTTGTATAAAGAGCTGGTGAGGTTTGCCTATATTTTTTTGAGTTCTCCTTTGGTCACAACTTCCTTGGTAGAAATTAGAGAGAATATTGTGTTTGTGTCTGTATATTGTCCCATTGTGTGTGCCCT
>NW_012149174.1:8942112-8949694 GCF_000956105.1 Propithecus coquereli
ACTTACTTGCAGTGATTGCATCAAACAATCATGATTGCTATCTCTGTCTGCTCTCCACTACATAAAGGAGGTAAAATTTATATGAAGTTTCCATAACTTTTAAAAATCTAGTAACCAAATATTAGATTAGCATAAACAATAGTTCCATATACTTTCATTCTAGATGTTTGGCCATTTTGGTCTCTTACTATATGAAATATCAACTTCATGCATAGTATATGCATATTACTACACAGATGTATAGATGTTTGTGTGTATATATATCCACATACATACATACATATAAACATACTGCTTTTTTATTGTAAAAGTGATGCATGCTCATTATAAAAAGAAAAACAAACAGTAAAGATAGGGTTAAAACAGAATGTGCTATCCAATCACCCAGAGATGACTTCAGTTAACATACTGATATCCTTCTATGCATATATATACACACATATACATTTATCTATTCTTTATAAAATAAACATACCATTCATATAGTTTTGACATATTTTTCACTTATATAACATATTTTGTATATATGTATATGTTTTATATATATGTCAATACAGATCTATATCATTGTCTTTAAGCAGGTATTCTTTGATGAACTCCTCATTTAGTTTTTGGACCATGGGGTTAGTCCTTTAGCTCTGGGGTTAACATAAGGATCAGGAAAGGGTAACTGGGTCAAGAAGCCAGGAGGCAGAATCCATGCAACATAGACGCAGAGGTAGAGAAGAAACCCAGTCCAGAGCATTCTCCCGCTGTGGAAGGGGCGTATGCGAGCACCTCTTCCTCCACCCCACCCTCCTTCACAACACTTTTTTTTTTTATTTCAGCATATCACGGGGGTACAAATGTTTACGTTACATATATTGCCTTTGCCCCATCCAAGTCAAAGCTTCAAGCGTGTCCATCCCGCAGACGGTGCGCAGCGCACCCATTAGGTGTGAAGAAACGCATCCCCTCCGCCCCTCTCCCACCTGCCCGACACCTCACCACATTTGATGCAGAGAAATATTTGATAGAGCGACTGATTCTTTCCAGGGGCATTAAAAAGAGAGGGTGCCACTTTTCTCGGAGTCATAGCAATTGGGCTGGGTGGGGAAGGAGATTCGTTCTGGTTAGTGACGAACTTGAAACGGCAGAGGCGAGGGTTCATCGACAGCCGCGGCAGCAGCAAACCAAGGAGGAGAGGAGGTTGCTGCTGCCTTAGCACTGTGAGGCTGGGGACACCAGCTGTTGTTCCAAAAGTCATTTCCCTGGTCCCTTTTCTGGTTTGCTGGAAGGTGGGAAATCTGGAATGTCAAGAGGAAAGCTTTTTTAGTGCCTTTTTCAAACTTTGGAAGGTTATTTCAGAAGGAAAACACCCATCTCTGTCCCCCTCTTCCTCTCAGCTCTAAGCCACAGTTGTTCTATAAGTATAAGGCAATTATTGAATCATTCTGATCTGTGTTGTTGAAAATGTTAATATGTAGGAAGAATACCACATTTCTAATAATTTATACCTACTTCTCTTACAGAAATAGATGACAAGAGGGTGCCCAACACACAAGTGGAAGTAAGTTTTTAAAAATATTTGTGTAAATATGTGTTCAAATTAATTAAAAACACAATTAGTTTGATTCTGCGAGATACAAAATATGACATAAATATAACTGTCATGTAAAAACTGTTTACATTGCTTTTCCTGACTGAACAAATAGCAATATGGTGGCATTAAAATTTCTGTCTCTCAACTACCTTGATTCTATACCTTTGCAGTGGTAACTCCTGCCAAAACTTCTAAAATAAAACCAGTTTTAATGGTAAGATATGGATTGATAATTTCTACTGATTGAGTGATTGTATATGCACACCACAGGCTGGGGCCAGGCAAGGTGGGAATCTCAGAGCAAGGAGGTGGGGGTAGCCACTCTTAGAGGGGCTTCTGGTGTGTGGATCCAAAGCAGACCCTGAGGCCAGAGTCTGGGGGGACGGAATTGTTCCAAAGCCTGGGTAACCAGACCCAAGGGGGTCACCAAGAATGTATTTGGATTCAAGTTTAGCGGGTCATCTGAACATTGTCATTCCCCGTTCCTTCCACATATGCATGTAGGAGTTTAGATTGAAAATAGAAACCAGGAAAGTCTAGGGGAACGGATAATATATAGAATATGAAGTGAGTAAACTTGGCGCAGAAATGAATCACATACTCCCCCATCCAAGTACTAAGCAGGCCTAACCCTGCTTACCTTCCAAGATCGGATGAGATTGGTCACATTCAGTGTGACCATAGATAAAACACATATCTAATAGGCTGCTGTGTGAATTTAATTCCCATGAGCACATAGGCATGCAGCAATACTTAAAGGGGAAAATCTAGAAAGGACAAAGTATCAAATAGTATCTCACAAGACTTTTCTAAAAATTTAGTGAGATAGTAAATGTGAAAATGCTTTGAAAACTAAACTCCTACATAAATATAGTTTTTATTACTTAGTAACTTTTAACACTGTGTTACTAAATAACAATAATTTTTCTGTAGAATTAATTTTCCACTTGATCTTTGAGTATGCATATGGAAGTAAATATATAACTCCCAGATGCGGTTGCTTCTCAAAATCAACCAGATGTGACTGAAAACAACAGAGGTGCCCCAGAAACGTCAATCATCCACACAGTTAACATTAGTGTAGAGTTGACCTGTCTACACCTGTGTACAATTGACTGGGACCAAAATAGTCTATGCTGGAGAATTTTGCTTATACCATTTGCTCAGTTGACATCAATTTGACAACTGTTTAGTTAAATTTGTTACTTTTTAATAGATTGCTTTTGCATCAGGTAAATATCAACATCTTAATAATACCTTTGAGGGCAATTAAGCTTTAGTATGCACAGGGACAGACACCTCAAATTTTATTTACAACTTTGTGAAACAGTTTCTAGTTTCTTTCAAATTCCGTACGTGATGTTCTTTCTAATATGCATGGAGAGTCTAGAATAATCCTCAAATAGTATCTTGTAATTATTTATATTTGAGCTTTTCAAAGCAAAAATAATTGCTTCAGACACTAAAACTCATTGATTAAGACCCCTACTCTCGCCACGGTAAAACATAAATTAACATGCTACTAAGAAGGAGTCTTTGACATTATCTGACTGAGGTATAGACCACATGTATGCAATTTATTAGAATAAATAATATTTATACCTATTATGTATATTTCCGTATCATTATCTGTATTTTTGACCCTGAAATGTGTGCCTATTTTTATCATTTTTAAATGCAAAATCCCTTCTTCAATAAATTACTCCTGATCCAGTGTGCTTAGGTAAGAGTGTTACATAGCAGTTTTGTTAGGAAATGACCTTCATTTGAACACACAAAAGAATATTACCTCAACATTTTAATTCCAAGGGACTGGAGATAATAGATCGAACTGTCAATTCAAGAAGACTATAGATTGATATTACTTACCAAGAACCCTCATTATCCCTCCTGAAACACAATAATCCTATGAATTATGGAACTACATCCCATGGACTATGTCCCACGGACACAGCTTTTGGAGTTCACTTTGTCGTGGAACTCATGTTTTCTGTAAATGGAAAGGATTGTTGTCTCTTTTTCTTTTTCTTTGAAAAATAAACTAATGTTACTGGGGAGAAAGTAAAATGCGAATTAATAATCTCAAGACTGCAGTGATGAAGAATCTTATGATATTTAATAAAATAGATCTTAATAGTTTCATATATCTCTTAAGCCTGTGATATCACTGAACATGACAGAAGGACATCAGAAAGCTCTTTGAGACATGGCACAGTGTTTATTTCCCTCACAGGTCTGATGGCATTGCACTTTTTGTCCATATCTAAGACTCTTACTTTTTTCTTTCTCCACAGTCACAGAACGCACCCCCTAAGCAAAGGAAGCAGAGTGTGTACACACCACCCGCCATGAAAGGTACAGTTCAGGTACTGCTCTGGGTTGTCACAAGTGCTGGCTGGCAGTCATGGCGGGCAGGCCGTCTGTTCTTGAGGGCCATACATTTGATCACAAGCTAGATCTAGTCTCAACTCTACAACCAGTAGTATGATGTTTAGTAAGATACTTTATTTAAAACTTAGTTTCATTAAGAGTAAAATATGTAATTAAAGAACTGATAACTAGAAATCTTAGAATCTGTCAGGAAATTCAGAGTTTCCAAAATAGTGACAAAGTTGTTTTTTGTTTGTGGGTTTTTTGTTTTTCCCTTCCTCACCTATTTTCTTAAAAGAGATTTTTCCAGAAGGCCTAATTACTTTTGTCAGTGTTAGCAGATGATTGTCATTTCTTTCTTGGCTTAAGCAATGCAGAATAACTTGAATTTCAGGGAGACGGAATGTTAAGTATTGCCTCATGGCCTTGTGTAAAGAGCAGCTCTAAGAAACGCAGTCAAACAGCCATTCCGTATACATGTAACAGCTGTCAAAATAAGAACTAACAATGCTAGCTCAGATATTGGTATTTTCCCAGAATTTTTCCCCCAAACTGGAACCGCTAAAAGAACATCTCAGTGTATCAGAATTTTGACTGACATCAGTTCCAGGGAAGACTTCTTTTATTTCTCAGACTAAAGTGTTCCTGACACGAGGCGGAGTCTGTCCAGTCCAGTAGCTCGTGCTCCAGACTGGCGCTTGGGCACTGGCTCCAAGGTTCATCATGCTCTTTCTGTCCCACCCAGTTTCAACTGCACGAGAGGCTGGCCAAGCAGCTTCCTCTGGGGTTCAGAGAATCTAAATTGGGAGTGAAATTTCCCGCTCTGTATTCTCTCTAAATTTGGGAGCTTTTCATGGAGGGGAGATAAAAATGAACACATTAATAGCTACTTTCAGTAAACTTCCTTCCCGTGCTGCTATAAAAGCCCATGTTCACTTGTTAGTAAGACTGTGGTAAATAATGCAATCATCAGCATTGTAGTTTATTTCGAGGCAATTATTAAGACTATCAGGCATCTCCCTTTGAAGATAAGTGTAATCATTTTAAAGATATTTTCCCCATTGTAAGCGACTTTGTACTTTCAAGACATGTTCATTTTGGCATGAATGGGTAACAAGAAAAGATATATGTTCACTCATTTAATTATTTCCTCTGTTCTATTTTGGGTTAGCTTAAGCTAAATAAAGTAAAATTGTTCTCATGTCCTCAGAGAGTAATATTATTATTTGTAAAGGAAAATCTTAAAGCCCCAAGGGTCCATGGTTCTTATATTTAGCTCTCAAATACCATTAAGAATGTGGAGTCCTAACATTTACAGAAGTTAGTGCTATTGGACATTTGTATATATAACCTTACGCCATCGAGCCCCCAAAGGTGGTCATTCAGTGATGATCGGTTGTGCTTGTGAGTTAAAGACTTGAGAAAGCACAATAATTCTTTCAAAAGGATATCAGGATAGTGTTACAAGTCATTTAGGTTCTCGTTTATAACCTGTAAATACCTTTTGGAAGTCTCCTGCTTATGATTAAAGAGAGAGAGAGGGAGAGAGAAAGCTAAATCCATGTTGCATTTGGTGTACCTGTCTCTGAGAGCTAGAAATAAATATTTCAAGACAAAATTAAGCAA
The DNA here is from genome assembly GCF_000956105.1 of Propithecus coquereli. Taxonomy (NCBI): domain Eukaryota; kingdom Metazoa; phylum Chordata; class Mammalia; order Primates; family Indriidae; genus Propithecus; species Propithecus coquereli. Next base: position 8,947,691 of record NW_012149174.1, read on the forward strand.
CAGTAACATACAGTGCATTGTTAGCAGGTTAAGAAGCTTCATTTACAAGAAAGATGAATGAACAAAGAAAATGTTATTGAGATGCTACATACAGTAACACAATTGCTCTGAAATGTATAATTCCTTAAATTGCAGTGCAACACACAATTATTGAGTGTAAAAAAGTTTGCTGAGGGCAGTGGCATGTTGTTTCCCACTCAGAAGCAGCTATCTCCTGAGCCTTTGCTACTGACTGTCCTTACTTGTGGCCCTGCTTCTGTTTTGCTTCTCTCTCTGCCTGAGTCTCCCTCTACTCTTGTGGGCCTCCTTATCCATTTACTTCTGTTTTTCTATTTTTAATTTCTTCCTACTCTCCTCTACCCTGGTCAAAGAGAAAATATGATTTGGTAAATTTGTTACCATCCAGAATTGTGCATAAATTGGGCTGGATTCTGACAAAAGGTCACCTCATAGACCACTGGACCCATTAGGTTGTTGCCTTTGGCTACAGCCTGGTTCCTGGGTCAATTAGTTTGTGGCCAAGATGGCAGCATCATAGGACATAAACATGGTGATGGAAGTAGAAGGATCTGGACATGCTTTCTTTCTACAGAGTTGTCTCATGGGTTATCCAGCAAAGTAATAATGGATTTAATACTTGGCCTGGCCATCTTTATATTCATAACATAGGCACACAAAGTGCTAAAGAAGCCTAAAGGCTGAGTAGTGTAACTACGCAGCGATGACCACTGAGTTTGTCCACTGCTTCTGACCTCAGGGTATTAAACTGGTTGTGTTCCCTTGAGGATCCTAATGACAGGCCCGGAGTGGAGCTAGATAATCAACAGCTCCAGGTGACTCTGTTCCCGCAGTTCTGATGATTGAGCAGATCCAGATATCTAATCACCAATTTAACATGTCTTTCTTGTGTCCTAGCGAACTTTTTAAAACGCAGGAGTGATTATGCCACTTGCTTGGCTAAAATCCCTCAATGGCTCGCCATTGTCTTTAGATAAAATTTCTATTCCAGAACAAGGTTTTCAAAGCTTACTGCCTTATGGCTCCAATCTGCCTCTCCCCATCTCACCCACTAAGTCCCAGCCACACTGGCATTCTGTTAGCTTCTGAATGCACCATGCTATTCCTGAACTAGAAAAGAGCTTGCACGCATTCTTCCTTTGGTTCCCTCCTGCCTCCTCTCTTCCTCATTCTTCATCTGGCCAACTCACACTCATCATTCGAGTCCTGTCTTAAAAGGCGAGATACTGTAAGGAGTTTTCTCTAATCCTCCGTTCTGAATTCTCTATAGTTATAAACCCTCTGTTGGCCCTGTCTGCAGTTATAAATTCTCTATAGTGTTTTCATTGCAAGTTATCACAATGTCCGATTATTTAATGTTTGTCTCTCCACCTAGACTGGAAGTGATCTATGTCACAGCAATGACAGTATCAATTTTGTCCACTACCATATCCGCAGAGCTTACCATAATGCTTTGGACATAAGTAGTGCTCATAAACACAGTTTTAAATAATTTTTAAATATATACCCAAAACTCTATTGTTGACAAAAGAATTATTTTCTGAGGATATCTACCTTCTTTCTGGGAAGTCTGACTGTAAGAAAGATTTTTTTTCCATCGAGGCATCCAGAAATTTGTCCTCATTGAGGTGCACAGTGGTGCACACCTGTAGTCCCGGCTACTTAGGAGGCTGAGGCAGGAGGATTGCTTAAGCCTGGGAGTTCAAGTCTTCAGTGAGCTCTGATCGTGCCTGTGAATACACACTGCACTCTGATCTGGACAACACAGAAAGACCACATCTCTAGGAAGAAAAAAAAAACAGAAAGAAATTTGTATTCATGGATTCTTGTTCTACATCTTGTTGCTATTTGTAAATTTTTAAATGACAGATATCTATACATTTCAAGGCATCTATGAGGTTCTTGTCTCATGCTAAGTTTTCTTTTTTTTTTTTCAGGTTAAAATATCTTAATATCAACTATTTTTTTTTTTTTTTTTTCAACTAT
>NW_012149174.1:8949744-8950887 GCF_000956105.1 Propithecus coquereli
ATATCATTTTTTTTCTTTCTTTTTCTTTCTTTTTTTTTTTTTTTTGAGACAGGGTCTTGCTGTGTTGTCCAGAATAGAGTGCAGTGGTGTCCTCCTAGCTCTCTGCAGCTTCAAACTCGTGGGCTCAAGCCATCCTCCTGCTAATTTTTTGTTTCTATTTTTAGTTGCCCTGATAATTTTTTCTATTTTTAGTAGACTGTGTCTTGCTCTTGCTCAGGCTGGTCTCAAAGTCCTGACCTCAAGTGATCCTCCCGCCTTGGCTTCCCAGAGTGCTAGGATTACAGGTGCGAGCCACCACGCCTAGCCTATCATTTCTCTCTTGATGGCTCATTACCACTGGATGGTTGTGAAGGTGCCACCTTCCTATTTGGATTCTCCAACAGAGCTGGGGAGGGAAGAGTCATCTTATTATCACTGGGTGGGGATGGAAATCCAGGATTCCATGTGGCCCCTATTGATACCATGGAAATAGGTCTCATTACCCCTGGGGTTTCCAGTCCATCTGCTCTGACAATTCCCCAGCAGAGTGGAGGGTGAATGGTGCCTTCTTACAGCCAGATGAGCTGGAAATCTAGGTTCCCCAATCAGACTTTGCTGACAGGGGTGGCAATGAGGCCATTTTTTTCCCCTTTTTTTTGGTTAGAGAAGTTATTGTCTGAAAGTTTTCTGTCTTGCTGTATTGTACCTTTTCTGAACCTTTGGTTAGAAAGAGTAGGCTTTCTTGAATTTTATTTTTTATTTTTTTGTCACCTGTTCTTGTTAGTGTATCCAGGTTGCCTCTCCAGCATCCAGTCCAGGAAATATGAGCCAAAAAGAAAACCCAGAGAACTCACTGCTCATGTCCCCAAATCTCTACCGGTCTATCTTCTTCTCTGTGCCCTTTAAAGTCATACATGCATATACATATATATGTATGTATATAGACACATGTATATATATGTATATGTATACACACACACTTATTTTGCTTTTCGTATGCATATGGTCCATAGAGATGTTTAACTAACTTTTAACCATGCCCTTATTTTTTTAGTCATCTCTTTTCATGTTTAATCCATCATTGCTATTGCTTTTGAGAATAGGTGTTTTCAAACATGAACTTACAACACTGTTTTTATTGGAAGTCTTCCAATTTCCTCTAAG
>NW_012149174.1:8962832-8972741 GCF_000956105.1 Propithecus coquereli
CCTATTGTTAGAGTCAGGCTGTTCCATCAGTACGTCACATTTGTATCCTGATTCTATCATCCATTCTCTTTTCAATGATCTCAATTGTGTGCCATCCACAGATACAATAAATCTGTATTTGGTATTTTTATCCAAGCCTATAACAAACACAACAAATAGAACAGGGCTAAGAAAGAGCCCTGGAGCACTTCTATTTCGCTCTAGTCAGTTGATCCCCTTGAATGCCACCATTTAACTGTTATCAAATAGACTATCAGGATCCCATCCCTTCAAACCAGAGGTTCTCATAAGCACTCCTGTTAGACACACTGTTACCTTGTGCTGACCAGATGTCATAAACATAAGGTATATATTATGTTTAAAAATGGCAGTAGGTGAAGTTTGCATGGAAAACAGGCTGACTTTTCCATTACCCTGTGTAATATAGTGCTTTGTGATTATATAAGTAGAAAGTTCTGAAGATTATCAGAAAAATGACAGCTGATGACTAATGTCCACATACACTTCTCTGGTGTTTATGTGGTGGTCAGCCTGTAATTTACAGGACAGCCAATTAAATTATTGTTGGATAGTTGGAATCATGTTTTCAGAAAAGCAAAGTAGATTTGAATCTTGGGACAGGAAATGGCCGACTCATTTCCATCCCCATTGTGTGTGTGTGTGTGTGTGTGTGTGTGTGTATTTTACTGGAATGCAAATGCCTTCTTCTGAGGAGAGCAAAGTAAGTGCTATCGATTTAAACGGAAACTTGAACATTAAACAAAGCAGCTGACTGAAAAACGACGGTGCATGGCAGGGCCTATTAGTATTGCATTACCATTCTTAATGCATAGCAAGTCAGAGTTTTCATTTACTTCTGAAATACATCTTCTTCCTCCTATTCTTTGTAATTTCTTGTAAAAGAAAATTTTAGCTACTTCAGTGTCCAGCGATTATGCTTCTGATATGTCAAATAGATCTTGGAATGCTTATAGCATTTTAACACCTAACTTTTTTTTTCCTCCAAGGATGGCTCTGATCTTGATATTTTATCTTATTTCAGCCTCTTCTCATAATAAAGCAATAAATACAAATATGGTATAACCAAGGGAGGGAATCTACCTGGCCTAACATTAAAGCTAACATGGTTTTGGGAGGGTAGAAGATGAGTAGCGTGAATAAGACATGTGCTATTAACTGAAGGATTATCTTCCATTAGGGAAAGCTGGTGATCTTGGTAATTTCATGAGACCCAACATGAAAGGATGTGAACTTTGAGGGACATGCTATCAGGGTTCAAACATCAATGCCACCACTTATTAGCTGTGCAACCTTCAGAAAATCAATGGATTGTCAACCAAAAAAAAGTCTCCAAATATGTTGAATTTATTTGGGAATTAGAAATGAAGATTATAACCTGAAATGCACAACTATGGCAAGTCACATATGCACCTGAAGAGAGCAGGGTAAAGGAGAAGTTCACATAAGGTGCTGGGAACGTAACGTTTTGGGGACGTAAAGCCGGAGTTGGCATCAGTTCATTGGTGGACATGCCATTACTGCAGCTGTCTTTTTGAGTACAACATATCTGAATTGCTGCCATTCTAAAGTAAGTATTTCTTGTGGGGTTATTTTAGAAAATCCTAGACAATCTTTATCTCAGCCGTGCAAGCATGAGCCATCCCCCGTTAGCGCTCTCCCAGCTTTACTTTGTTTGGGCCTGACAAAGAAGTGATTTCATCCTGGTGTCTACAACTTTCACAGGGTTAACCTGTCTCCCTTCTCTCATTGGTAAAATGGAGATCATGCCTACCACGCAGGATTGCTGTAGGGACAGAATGAAACAAAATGTGTGGGAAAAAATGCTCAAATCAGACACGTAATATGTGGAACTATTTTGAATAATTATTCTATTTTGAATAATTATTTGAGCTCTGGATTGAGAGTGAGGACACTCCTTCTCCATTTCCACTTAGCTCTGCAGAGGGGAGGAATGAGATTCGGGGAGAGACAGAGGAGAGATGAAAGGACTTCCAGCAGAATGAAATCTCTGCCAGAGCTTTGCTCTTAACCCGGTGGGAATTGAAGTCACGTTTAGCAGCACCTGGTCCCAAGGACACAGGTGGATTCCTAAATCTTGCAACATTCACTCCACTTTCATTTAGCACAAGGCTCAGGCAGATTTATGGAGTTTATCTTCAACATTTTGCTTCCTTTTGAACAAATTTAGCTTTTCCTTCATTTCATCTAGCTCCTGTCCCTGGAGACTGTGTCCCTTATTTCCCAGCTAACTAACATATTCCTCTTGGAGATATTGATATTTACATTAATGTCTTGTATTTCAAAAAAGCTGAAGAACAAAGTGATGGTTAATGGTGAATTTGGGGATGCTAACCCAGATTATGCAATAAATATTTCTTCCCAGAGGGAGGAACAGGAAATCACACCATATAAATGCAGGCAACCTAGGTAAATTAATCAGGATTATAGTGAATCGTGACCAATCACTCTTCCTGATTGGAAACTTCTTATAATTATGACTCCAAAAATCTCAAAAGGATTAGAGCAGACATGGTATCCAGCTCTCATTACCCCCAACACTGGAAATTGCTGGAAGGCAGAGAAGGTAGACAGCAGGGGCTTTTAGCTTCTCACTAGGCCATGTCCTACACAGTGATTCCTTTTTTAAACATTACTCTCCCTCTGTGGGTGTTCTCCAAGTATTTGTCGCATTTACCTTTCTAAATCTTGGCTTTGTTTGTGCTGGCCCAGTTTATTTACCATGTAGGGTGGGGTTTATTTATGCAACTCAAGAAACATTTTAACAGATTTCTAGATAACAAGGAACATTCTAAATATAACAAACTTGCTTCTTTCTTTTTCTTTTTTAATCCAAGTATGCTCCTATTTCCAGTCCCCACTTCCTTTGCTTCTCTTTAATTTCTCCCACTGAGTTTTATGTTCCTCTTTCCTCGTATCTTTGGATGTGGAGGGTGCGGTCAGGTTGGAGAACTGATCTGAGAATGCGCGTTTCTTGAAAGTCACTAAGATGTCTTTTTTTCTGAGATCAACATTGAGAGGGAATGAACTAAAAGGAAAATGCCAGCAAGTATGAGTGGACTTCGTATTTTAGAGTGTTGTCATGGATCTTGAGATGAATTAAATCGCAAATTTGAAATTCGGGACCAGTAACTTAATCTCATGTGCTGCCTCTTAAATGTTTCAAAAGGAGAGGACCGTTTGTTAATATGTTTCCAGTCATTTGTCTCTCTATATCTATCTATTTTAAAATTAATCTTTTAAATTTACATTCCTCTGTATAAATAACATAACAACTTATAAAATCGCTTCCTATCTTAGAAGCAGGAGAAAAGATGAACTTTCGTATTTGGTTTGAACAACTGGATCAAGACCCAGTGTGGCTCTTTCCCAAATAGGCTAATGGCAACATTCAATTGTGTGAGTACTAACAATACACGTTACACTCACATGTGAGCCTCTGCAGCGTATTGACTCTGCATTAACATGGTGTAGACCCAGAGGTGAAAAGCAAAGTCCTGGCCCTCCGGGAGACTAGTCTGGAGGAAGCAACATACAAGTGGATGGAACATACCATGGTAAGTCCCTTAGGGATTTGGACAAAGTTATCAGGGGATGTGAGGAGACTCACAGTAGGCCTAGTGGACAGGTAAGGCCACTTGCAGATCACAGAAGGGACAGTTATATTTATACATGTGTCTGGAGCGGACTAGGTTATGGAAGAGTGAAATACGTGGCTCACACAATTTTCATTCCTTCTGCTCATGCAAACTTGCAAAGCGTTTAAGATGATGCCATGATGTGAACAGTTAAATCCTGCAAGGACCATCACAAAGACCTCGATGCCATGCAAAGTCTAAATAGGTCCACTAATCTCACTATATAGACATCACTTTCCAAAGCATTTGGAAATCCTTATGCATTTGATCCCATTTTAAAAGTTCTGGTTCACATCTTTGTCTTTCCACGTAATGATATTACTTTTAAAATGGAATAAATTCCACCTGAAGTTACATGTTTTAAAAATAAATTGTACATTTTAGAACAGTTTTAGATTTACAGAGAAAATTGTGAAGATAGTACAAAGAGTTCCCATATATCCTGTATGGAGCTTTCCCCATTTTTTATGTCTTATATTTTAGTGTGGTATATTTATTATAATAAGTAAACCAATATTGATACATTAATTATTAACCAAAACCACATTTCATTTGTATTTTTTAAGTTTTTACTTAATTTTCTTTTTTCTGTTCCAGGAACCCATTCAGAATAGCACATTATGTGTAGTCATCATGTCTCCTTAGGCTCTTCTGGGCTGTGACTGTTTTTCAGATTTTCTTTGTTTTAAATGACCTGGGAAGTTTTGAGGAGTACTGGTTAGGTATTTTCTATGAATAGAATTTCTCTGTACTGGGATTTGTCTGATATTTTTCTCACGATCATATTGGGGTAATGAGTTTTTGGAAGGAAGATTGCAGAGATACAGTGACATTTCATCACATGATACCAAGGGCGCTTTCTATCAATATGACTTATCACTGTTGACTTTGACCTTGACCACTTGGCTGAGGTAATAATTGTCTGGATTCGCCGCTTGTAAAGTTACTCTTTTTTCGCTTCCTTTCTGTACTTACTCTTTGGAAGGAAGTCACTAGGGGGAGCACACACTGAAGGAGTGGGGAGTTACGTTCTACCTCCCAGAAGGAAATAGGCTGTGTCTACATAAATTATTTGGAATTCTGCTCAGGAGATTTGTTTTTTCTCCCCCATTTATTTATTCCATCATTTATTTTTGTCATTATGGACAGATGGATATTGATTTTGTACTTTGGGTTATAACTCAAAACTACTTAATTTTGTTGCTCAAATAGTTCCAGGTTTGGCCATTGGGAGCCTTGTCAGTTGACTCCTGTGTCCCATTGACATACCCTATTAACATAGGGGTATTTGTTTTGGCATGTCCTTCCTTTCTGGGACTACAAGATACTTCAGGCTCATTTTGTATATTTCTTGCCTTAGTCCTAGAATCAACCATTTTTCCAAGGAGTCCTCAAATACAGTTTTAATTCCTATTAGAGTCATTATACTGTAAAATATATGTTTGTATCAGCGTATGGTTACTAAAAATGGAGAAATCTATCTCTTGCTCTGCAAAAATGCATATGCGCCATGTCCATTAGTGTAGGAGAGATAATGCTACACTATCAGCACGCTAAGATGTATACACTCCACTCTTATTAATGCTAATGGAAGTTCCAGGAAGAAAAAACAATTCCTCAACAGTAGAATAGGCAGATACTGTCTTTATGAGCTTGCCCTCCTTCATTTAATACCATACAGTGTTTCTTGAGGTTTTTTGGGACGAAATTGGTCTTGCTCCTTTATAAATGTAGAATTAGTAATAGATTTGCAGCCCTCTTGGCAACTGGCTGTTTGCTTTACTTAAATCAGAGATTTTTTTTAAAAATGTTTATAATAACTTATACTTTTGTAGTGCTTCAACATATGCGGTGTGTTTTTGTGTAATTTATTTGGCTTTCATAGAAAACCATGAAAGGTAATAAGGATTTATTTTAGAGTAAAGATCATTTGTTTTAGAGGAAAGTGAGGCTCACAGCAGAGCAAGGTTCTTATGCTACATGTCCCTCCTCCTTACAAGGTTGAATTGTGACATGAGCCTTTTTTAAGGCATCCCAGAAAATTCTGCTCAAATAACTAGATGCCTCATTTTTTCCATTTGCCCATCTATCCTGTTTGCCCTAATTAAAATCCAAATATCATGCAGCCTTATAACTTAATGGAAAGTTTTTACAAGATCTTTTTTATACCAATGTTTCTACAAAATTCTTAGTACTTTTTTTTTAATAATTTTTATATTTTAAGCTCATGTTATAGATCCATATGTAATAACAATTTGTATTCAAACTAAGCTTGCCTTCAAACTTCTCCAATCCACCTCCCTCCCCCAGACCGCTGAGCATACAAACCTGACTCTAGTTTTACATCCCTTCAAATGTTCACCGATTCCTTTGCAGTAAGGCCCTGGAAATGGTGTGCAGGGCTGTTTACGGTCTGGCTTCCTTGTGCCCATCCGGCCTCACCTGCTGCCACAGTCTCCTTTTTGTCCATGCGCAGCAATGCTGAGCTGCATGTAGTTCTTTGAAAATAATACGTCGTTTCTGGCCTTCCTGCTTTTGTTCTGCAGCGTCATTTGCTTACAAGGCCTTTCTCTGTCTGCCTAATCCCCAATTCTAAATCCTTTGAGTTGTGCTCCTCTGAGATTCAGAATCTATATATGTGATATCTGTAATTCCCTCGCGCTACACCGCGATTCCTTGAGGACAGCGCCCATGTCTTATTTGTCTTCCAGCATTATTCTTATTTGTCTCCTATTTGTATTTTAGAAGGCTCTTAATAAATGCTGACTCAGTGAGTAAATAATCTTTCTGATTTAAAAGTGAGTTTAACTTGGCTTGATTTTAGCCATATTGGAAAAAAATCATAAATTTCTGGTGTATATTTTACTCACTCACTCATTAAGTCTATGGGCATATATAAAAAATGCTGACTGTTTACCAGTTCATGTCGTTGGCTCTTTTAGTTCAGGATGAGGTAAGTGCAGTCTCTGTCCATAGGAAAAATGAAGTCAAATGAAAAAGAAAGTTGTGTAAAAAATAATTATAATCTCCCTGAGGTTGGTATGGACAATGGGATTAGAACGTGGAGGAAGAAATATCTAGCTCTCCCTGTCAGTGAGGGAAGACCTCACGAAGAAATGAACTTCATCTGGCAGTTGAGGCATGAGTCAGATTTTGGTAGAGAAGCTTGAGGGGTGGATTCCAGACAGAGGGTTTGGCAGACCCGGAGGCACAGAGAGTGAAAGGCACGTGGACTCGGGACACCGTGGGCTGGGGGCGGAACCTGAGCAGGAGAGAACACTGGACAGTTGCTGGGGACTTGTCAATCGTTGTCTGGGTCCTGTGCTCAGGTGCTGGGACTTTATCCAGAGACAACAGAACACTCTTGGCTAATTTTTTTTTTTGTTTTTACTTTAAAAAAAAAATAATCCTGGGCATCGTGAAAAGATGTCTTTTTTAAAAAAAATTATTTTTGTAGAGATAGGGTCTCACTGTGTTGCCCAGGCTCAAGTGATCCTTCCACCTCAGCTTCCCAAAGTGCTAGGATTATAGGTGTGAACCACTGCACTTGGCTACTTTTTGATAATTTTTAAGATTACTTGATATGTTACCATATTCTTGTGTATGCTTTGAAGATGTGGGAGCAGGGGTGAGGGACAAAGAAGTTGATTCACAGAATTAATGTTTGAAAACACGACCAGATAGCTTAGGTTGTATTTGCCACAGTTCATCTGCCTGTTCCCAAGACTCTTATTTATATAAGAATGGCTAACTGCTAGCACCAGCCTCACTTTTTTTTCTTTCATGCATTTAGACTTTCTAAATAATAGCTGTGACTTTGAGATGAAATACTCATCATATTATCTTCCAAAATAGATTAATGGAAATTCAAATAAAAATGTGCCATAATATAAAAATGTCAAGATAAATTGAGAAATTGGTTCTTAGTGGGACAAATTTAAAATAGGTTTACATTCTTCACAAACCTGTGCCGGTCTATAAAACTTGTCTAAACATTTTCTCTCTTAAAACCTTATATTCTTGTCTGAACTTCAAAGAAAAGTCTGATCCTCAAGATAATTTAAAGAACAGTTTTATTAATTCCTTTCTCAATAGGTTATTATGACAAAATACCCCACATTTCAGTTGTAGCAGAGCTGGCTGCATTCCTTCTGTGGAGCGTTTTCTGTGGGACAGCAAGGGATACCAGCAATGCTGTCAATCAATATGCAAATATTTACTAAACTCAAACAGTGCAAAGTTCTGAGCTGTGTGTTATTTTAAACAAATGAACTACCAAGTTTAAACACTCTAGGTCAAATTGTGAAGAAGGTTTATAATTTTGGTTCTTTCATTAAGGGAACAAATACCAAGCAGGATAAGAATGTCCAAAGGTTACACTTTCAGGAAATTACTAGACCAACAATAAAAAAATTACATGATAAGCATTGAATTTATGGTCTGTATTCTACATTGTATCCTTTCTGGCATAATTACCAACGGGAGACACATTATGTTTTCTTTGTCCTTGAAATGTATGCTGAAGCTATCTTTTTATTCTTTTTTTTTTTTTCAATTCCAGTGACTTTATTTTAGTGGCTTTTCAGAACCCAAAAAAGAGTCTGTTTTGATGGGGCTGTCACCCACTCAACCATCTTCACTGTGGAGTCCTAATCACTTGATTCTGTTTTGTAGATCACAAAGATTCCTTCAAATATCACTTCTTCCGTTCCTTCCTATTAGGTTACACGTTCTGAAAGTACATCCATCTTTCTCTAGTACTTTGAGGCAGCATATTGTGGTCTCCTACATTGTGTTCAAACCAGGTTGTTTCTTTTTCTCCATTGCCATTTATGCTTCCATTATCTTCTTATGCCTCTTAGCATAGTCAGGGCATAACACATCATCTTCTAGGCCCAGGGATGGGAAATGGCAGGCTGGTAACAGGAAGAGAGAAATCATCGTCCTGGGAGTGGCAGGCACCCAGGCCTGACCTGCATGGAACCGAAGGCAAACCCAACCCTTTGTCTGCAGAGAGAGCTTCGCCATGGACCACACACCACCTGACGCCAGAGGCAGAAGCAGAAATGGAACATGAATTCACAGCCTTAGGCTGAACAGCTCTTGCAGCAATTCTTCCCCACGATGCCAATGAAGATTGTGAGGTGACGATAGCACTTCTACCATATTAGTCTCCTTTGCTTTCTCATTCATCTTGCAACTTTCCGGAAGCCTTGCTCTCTTGGTCCCTGTCTTGTGTGTCCTTGAATATGGCCGTAATCTGGCCTCCTCTGATGTTTCAGGAATATCATGTTTCTGCTCAGGATAAGCATGCTGCTGAAGCCTCAGAAAAATTTCTATTTTCTTGCCATCAGTACTCAAATAGAGTTGTTGACACCAGTTCCACAAATTGTCTCGACACACGTTATTAATGGGAGCCAAAATTGTTGGCAAGGGAAGAATTGGTGTTTTACGTTTAGCTTTTGGGGGATGTTTGAATTGTTCATTTGTTAGAGGCAGATGAACTTCATTGCATTTCCCAGGCTTGTTTGGGTTGACATCAGAAGTTGGAGAAACAGTTGATTCCATTTGTTGTTCTATATTTGATTCATCTCTAACTGGAACCAATGTCAAAATCACACTTTCCTCATCATCTATTTCATCCTCAGAGAAATTCTTGCTGCTTGCATGGTTTGAGTCTCTATCTTTTTATTCTTTTAACAGTAATTGTGTGCACTGCACTCTTGAGTAACTGTGTTACACTTTATTTTCAAAATGAAACTTAAACTTACTTTATTGATTTCCAACAAATTATCTTAGGGGAAGGTTCTCCCATGCTTCCATGAGTATAACACCCACAAGACACCTCAGCTTTAAATACAGCTGAAACTAGAATTGAGAGAGGCCTTTGAGAGCTTGAAATGGCTATCATCTTGCCCTTTCTGAATCTGAGGCTGTCACTTAGCCTATTATTAAATTTGACTTCTTTAAAGCTTATTGGTCCTCCTAGACCCTGGCAGTCTGAGAACAAATGGAAAAGTAAGCAGCAGAAGTAACCAGTCGAAAGGCTGCAGGAGATGTAAGAGCTGGCTGTCTGATGAGCGAAGAAACAGAAACACACGACATTTATACAATGACATCACTGTGTAGGACAAAAGATGATCAAAACAATGATTCAGAGCCACTAAAGAAAAAAATTCAATATTTGTATTATAATGTGTATTTTAAAAGGCAGGAAAGTGGTTTCATTTAT
>NW_012149174.1:8972914-8992711 GCF_000956105.1 Propithecus coquereli
GGATTACAAGTGTGAGGCACCACACCTGGCCTAGAAAGTGGTTTAAATGCCACTCTTTTTTAGAGTTTTTACTCAATGTGGTATGCATACCACATGACATGAAGGTGCTCATGCTCTCTACATCTTTCTTTTTGTGCAGCCTGATGTTCACTCTTGATGATCTTCTACAGTAGCCACTGGGTTGGTTAACAAGGCTGTGAAATGTCAGGAAGTGAGGAGAAGTCTAGAGCTCGGTGGCTCATAAACTGTGTTCTAGTCCATCAAAGACATTAGAGAGGGTGTGAAAACAAACTTGGCCTACTTAGAAATTTTGCCTAGGTCAACACCTTACCTCCTAGTTTCCTTTAAAATCATTCTCAGAAATCTAAAGGTAATGATCTACTTGTAAGATTTCTTTCATTGCCTGTGAAGCATTTCATCTGCTTTGAAAAGTTGGAAGGGCCACTTTGAAACAATAGGTGTTTCTCTTTTTACTTTTAGAGTGAACTCTTGAGACAAATTTCATAACTATTCATTGTCATAAGTAAACATATGTGAAGACTTTTTTTTGGAGTATTTTAGAAAATAGTAATTACAGCAATAGTAAATTATTCCTCCATACTATGATACTTAAAGAAATATTTCACCCGATTTTAAATTCTTGTTGACTGTTAACCCTATGCAAGAATCTATGTCCACTTCATGTGAAACCATGAAGTCTGAGCATCCTACTTCAAATTTTGAAGAGTTTCCTTTTTGGGTTCATTTAATGATCTAGAGATGATAAGTTTTGCCTCAAATTACAGTAGTTCTGTGAAAAATGAATATATTTCATGTATTGAAAACTACTTCTGGATGATAATGCTTATGTCATATAAAAATAGGTCTCAAAATAGATTTTTATATGGCAAAAAAACCAAAATTTTTGTAGTTAAAAATGTATTTTATTTTTAGTATTTATCATATGCTATTTTTATTTTTAGATTTTACATTTGGTTCCACTGTTTATTATGTTTGCCTTGAAAAAATTTACTCTATTATTGTGGAAATTAGTCTGGGTCTTCTAGGACAATTCTTACTGTCTCTAAAGTTATCTATAAATCAAGGATTTCGAACTTCTAGAAAAATGAAATGAGAAGAGAAATCTTGTCCTTCCATCTGTTCATCTTTTAAAAAACACAAGCAAAAGTACATGGCCCTGCCTTTGATGTTAAAGAAGGAATAATATTTGTAAAAATTAGGTCAGGGGAATGGGTATTGGGTCTGATTTTCTGCCCTGCTTTCCTTTCATGCTTTAAGCCCTGCTGGTTAGTGAAGTTAATCAGACTCTCCCGAATTTTCTAACCCTACCACCCACTTTGACGTAATTCCCCCTCTATGCAATAAATTAATCAGCACTTGTGCAATAGTTTCTCTCAAAATATTTTTCTATTGATCTTTCTCAATTGAGTATGCCTGTAGTATCTTGCTTATGCTGTTTTCTTTAACTTTCCAGTTTTGCCATTATTGAGTAACTCAATTGGATATTAAAAAACACAACCGAAAATCCTACCTTGAAGAAATATCTTTACTGCGAATTCTTAGCCTATTTGATAATGTTGATCGCTATATACTCCTTTGTATCCATCTTATTGACCCTAAACATTATGAAAATAATAATGGAATTACTTTTTCTTTGGGCTTTCTTAGAAGATGGTAGGTAGGCAGTGTCATTTGATTATTATTGTTTAATTAATCTTCTATAATTACTTGGGCATGCAGATGTGTCCTAGACATAATGAAAACTTCAGAAAAATTCTAATCTACCTTCAAATTTAAAAAGAAGTACAACATGAATATTCCTTTGTATAAATAAAAACTAAAACTCTGTTATGTGACCTCAAAGAACCCCAAAACATGCCAAAATATGTTTCAAGTTTCAGATTATTTAAAATTGCCACATTAAACTATTTGCTGTTGAGTATCATGAAAAGTCATAAATGATTTTTTTTTAATTAAGATAGCTTTTCTGGGCTAAACCATGTTAAGGAGAAAAACCTGATAATTGGTTTTATATTTAATGTGAATCAATTTTAATTAACATATCAATATATTGAAATTAGCAATGAAAAATATTCCCAAAGTAAATATCACAGGGCCTCATTGTCAGTGCCAGAGCTTTATTTCATCTTATTAAGATTAATTAATTGTTGAATCACCACAAGTCCCATGTTTTACTTGTAAGGCCAAATCGAAGAATTCTTTGCATTTATATCAGCATCGCTAGTTTTCCAAACAGGCATTTTAATCCCTTCTGATCTCTGAGATAAACATATTTTTTCGCATAATTATATAATTACTCAATAGACCAAAACAGATCCCGTGGAGCCACTCCAGTGTGTGCTGTATAAATAATGTTCTGTTCTACCCCTGGTAATTGGCCAATAGATCCCCCTAGGAGTGTTTTGATCCCTTAAATAAACACCACATGGGCAAGGGGGGTTGACTCAGTATTTTCTTCATTGGCAGTGAAAGCAGAAGGGCTTCACATTCAGTGGTTACAGCTCCCTCTGCTGGTTCACAAAGTTTAAAAAGGATAAGTGGAAAATAATGTTTATGAACTTGAACCCCTGAGGAGAAAAATGTGTCATTTTTGGTATGAAACAGGGTTAAACTAAAGAGATGAGCCACAGAAAGGCTTGTCACTTTTATGATTCTTAAGTTGTGAGCCACCGTATTCACCATCTGCCTTTAACCATTCAACCATTCTGTTTCCCTGTGGTACCTTGCTTTTTGTGGTAAAAAGCGGGCGGTAGAAACAGCAGGCAGGTATTTTTTTCTGGACAATCCTAACCAAAGTAAGCTCCATGAGCCTATCAGCCCCACTTCAACAGCTCTATTCCTTCATCAGGCAGAGAATTACTCACAGGGGGCCTTAAGGTACCTTTACTCTGTATAGAGGTGTGGCAAATAAAAAAATGTGGAACTGACCAATTAAAATCCTGTACATTTTATCTTTATGACATTGATAACGATCTTCATTTGGCCTTCAAATGAAGGCCAAAAATAGCAGGGAAACAGAAGACTGAATTAGGAGAAAACTGGGCTTGCATGTCAGCTCTGATGATTCAAATCCATGTAGTCTTCATCAAGTGATATATCCTCTCTACTCTTTCTTGTTCACATTTACAATTAGGAGATATTTGTCTCAGAGAGTCATTTTGAGAGTTAAATAAGGTAATGTGTGTATAGTGCCCAGTATGCAGCAGGTGCATTTTAATTGTAGCTAACGCTATTTCTGAGAATTCTGGGTTTCTGCCCCAACCAATCAAATGATTCAGAGAGCATCAAAGAGAAATAAATTTTCTTCCAAACATACTGAAAGTATGGCCACATAGTGCATGGTCAATCACATAAAATACATAGTTTTATTTAAAGAAGTTAATAGGATGTGACTTTACCATAGTTACATAATCTACAATCAAATTCTATTTATTTTTTGATATGAAGACAAGATCAGAAATATGGTTGACCCCAAAGAATTGTAGATCCCAGAAACTATTAAATCAGGCTATAAAAGCAGCTAGGTAAACAGTACATTCTGATGAAGAAGATTTAGCTAATGAGTTGTAGATGTTGTCATGGATTATTACAAATAAATGCTTGTCTGTTTTAGCTCTCTATTGCTACTTGTATGGCACATGTGTTTATTTTAGTATATTAGGTTTTAACAAGAGAGTAAACAATGGTTTCATAATCACATAGCTAGGTAGGGAAAAGTGGTTTGAGCCTAACGTTTTGTATATGGTGAGTGACAGTTTGCCTCCAGGTAATGCTACTTCCCTACATAGATTAGTTCACCCTTTATTATCAGGTAATAAAAAAATAATAGAGGCAGTATAGGTAGGTAGTGGCCAAGTGCAAAAGTCTGAAGCCAGAGAATCTGGGTTTGAATTCTTGCTCCATTTAGTTGTCTGACCTTGAGAAAGTATGTTGGATGCCTCATCTGTTTCATTTTCTTCACTAATAAAATGGCCATAATAAAATCATACACTTTCTATCAGTCTCCTAGCGCTGCCTTAAAAAATCCCCACAAACTGCATGCTTAAAACAAAAGAGAAATGTATTCTCTCACAGTTTGGGAAGGTAGAAGTCTGAAATTAAAGTAGCAACAGGACCACACTCCCTCTGAAGGCTCTAGAGAAGAATCGTTCTTGCCTCTTCCAGCTTCTGGTGGCCCCAGGAGTTCCTTGGCATGTTGTCAGGTTGTCCTTGGAACACAACTCCAATCTCTGCCTCTCTCATCACATGGCCTGCCCTTCTGTGTCTATGTGTCCTTTCCTCTTCTTATAAGGACATTGATCATTGGATTTAGGATATTAGATACCTAATGCAGTATGACCTCATCTTAATTACATCTGCAAAGACCTTATTTTCAAATAAGGTCACATTCTGAGGTTCTATGTGGACATGAATTTTTGGAGGACACTATTTAAATCACTACATACCTTATAGGGTTGTTTGGAGGATTAAATGAGTTACTGTACATAAAGCACTAGAACAATGCCTATCACGTATATTTTAGTTATGGTGACTTCTAAAATTCTATTACTCAGTTTCCCCCAAGTTACAGGTGTCCAGTAGGGTCCCCCAATGGCTGCTGTATCTTAAGCTCAAGCTATCTAAAATTGTCTTCATTTTCATTCCCAAATGAGAACCACTGGATCCCCCATTTCTTGTAAATTGTATCACCATCTCCCATTTGCTCAGATTCAAAACCTCAACATCATTTATATCTTCTCCTTCTTTGTTGCCATGTCTAAGCAACCACTTGGTCTTGTAGAATGTACCTTGAAAAAAGTCCACTTGTTGTATTCTTACTTCTTCTTTTCCAGATCAGGCTCTCTTTACCAGTCGCTCAAGTGGAAAATAGAATAATATCATACCACAGTAAAGCATAGTAAATGCACACATATACATATAGTCCAGATAGCAGAAATATAATGATATTTCCTTTAATTCAGACAATAGGTCTATTTCATGATTTAATTAAAAAATAGAATATGATATACAATAATGTAGCCTTATTTAGTGGCTTATTTACTCAATCATATAAACTGACTCTATTGTAGAAAAAAGAAGCTTTGAACAGGGAAAAGGAAAATATTTACTATGCTTCTAATCTATAAAACTTAAATGAAGGCATTTTAATAGGCATTGATTCTGTTAAGACATTTTATAGGTCTGGCCTCAATCTTCTTATCAATAAAATATGATCTTGAGAAAATGATTTAAATTCTCTAATCTTACAGATGACATTTTATCATCTGTAAATTGAAGTTATACCTACCCATGAGGTTTTCATAAAAGTTAAATGAGAGAACTATAAGTAAAATGCTTCAGCACAGTACTATTGCTCTTAATACATGGTCAATAAATGTTAGTTATTACATATAATTTTAGGATCATACTGACATAAACCTCTCTAAAATTCTTGTACTATCTGGGGTTTGCCACACCCCCGATATAACCGGGTGCCCGGGCAGTGTGCTTTGCAAGAGATGGAAGCGACAAAGACACGGACACAAAAAGTAAGGCGAAAGGGTGCGGGAAGGTCAGGGGACCACCAGCATTCCCGTGAGCCAGGTGGTACTGACCGAAGTCTAGCACCCGTTTTTATTCTCTTTTTCGTGTTACGGATTACAATGATTTCACATGAAAAGCTCGTGGGTTAGCAGTAAAGCGTATAATCTAAATGGGAACAAAAGAGACCTTGTACTTCTTTCTACTTTATCTAGTTCCTCATTTACTGAGACATGAATTCAGGAGAGAGATAGGAACATTGCCTCAGGCTTAGAATAGCAAACTGCTCTTATCTGCTGGGCTGACGTCCTTTCATCATTCTCTCTGCCCTCGGATTACAAGCCCGGTCCATTTGCAGACATCCCTGATTGGTGGAATGTCCTCCTCAAGGTCCAGCAGCTTTTGCTCAGTGAACTGACATGTCCACAGGTTGGTCTTTGGCAAAGTCTTGTCCCGCTCCTGGGGCTCTCATGTCTCGACCCTAACACTCAACATTGTACCTATTTGGTTGCTGCTTCATTTGGTAGTTCATTTCATTAAGTATATTTCCAGATTCTGTTGAATTTTAGCAAGACAGTATGATTTAGCACATTGTGTGCAACTGTTGGGAAGAATTTGGTTTCTGAGCTGTTTTGGGTAAATGGAAAGCCGAGCCGTGTACGCTTTCTGAACCTAGTGCCCTCTAGTGTTCATATTTATAAAAAGGGGTGAAATGGAATGTGAAAATTAAATAGCAATGGTAAGCACTCAGTAAATGGTGGCTATCGATGTTATATGCATTTTTTTTCAAGTTTCAGTTTCCAGGTGAATATGAAAGAGTGCCTTTAACCTCTTGTTATTCTTCTTTCAAAGAGAAGAGGCACTCCATTATGGTTCAGAGGTTATATAAACCTCTGGACAGAAAGCATCAGGACACTGTGATAGAAACTCTTGAAATCCTTGTATTTCTATTGCTAGAATAATCAAAATACATTCAGCACGTGTTGAGTGTTGAGATTCTGACTAGCCCTGGATCAGCTGAAAGTGATCACCTAAGGAAAGTCTTAATTCTGTGGTACAACTAACGGGGTTAATGTAGAAGTGAGCTTTGATAACTTCCGGGCCTTTAAAAAAAAAAAAAATCATGCCATGTTAAAATATGCCATAATGAAAACTCCTACACTTAGCAGGAATTACATTGACTGCGTCTAATGTGTGTGGGTGAAGAGCCACTCAGACTGCTCTTCGCATACACCTCAGATCCTGCACAAGGGCATGCCCCTTTCACTATGGCTGCATATTTGTTTACCCTGCATATTGCCAATTCCTTATGCCACATGTTAAGTCGTAAAGTCAGAGACAGAGAAGCCTCATGTGCAGAAGCATTGTAGTTAATGGAAAAATAAATACTGACAAGGTCTGACTACATATACCCCTGTTACATATCCTTTTTTAAAAATGTCTTTTTTTATTCTTGTATCTTAAAGAAATGAACAAATGTTATTACTTTGACAAAACTGATATCAACATATTAAGATTTGAACAGGATTATGTATACCTACCATTCTGTTTACCTACCATTCTGTTTCCCATAAGGACACACAAAGACATTTTTCACTCTTAAGAATCTTATGAACTAGTTAGGAATTCTCACGTCACCCCTGCAAAGAATAGAAACACACTCATAAAGCAACCGATGAAAACGTGCATGTGAAATTGGAAGTCATTTGCATTTAAAGTGATAGAACTTAGAGTGGTGATTGGAGGGGATGCAGTCAAGATGATATTTTGTAGCAAAGGTCTCACCTGGTTTTAAAGGGGGTTTTAGATTATGTTTGACAAAATCATGGGACAGGGTCTCTAAAGCATATGTGCATGTTTTTGGCATAAAATCATGGTTGGAATGTTACCCTGAAGGTCGAAGGGACCAGGTTTACTGAATTTCAGCTAGACTTGGTAGGAGAGTCTTAGTCATTGGGGGGTGAGGGGTGATGTTGGGGGTGCTGATTCTGAGTACAGGGTCCATTCTGTCACTCACATTTATTGCCCTGCCTCTGCTGGCTCTGTGTCTGAGTTCCAGAAGAACACAGACTGCATAGATGCTGAATTATCTCAGCAATATATGATGTTGATTATCTCAGCAATAAAAATATCAGTATTTCAAGATTAAGAGTTGTTTCAATCAAAGCACTGTCAGACACTGAAGGCCTAAGCAATATTACCTGGGGGCCCCTCTAATCAACTGTAAAATAAAAGGAGAAAGGGCTTTCTTCCTTGTGTTGCCCCAGACCACCCTCTGCCTTGGTGACAGGAGGACTCCAGTTGACAATGCTTTATGGAGCAAAGATGTACCTGATGGGAAGCTGCAGCACTTAGTGGAGTCTGGTGACACCCAGTGGGAGACCATGGTACCTCGTGGGATAGAATCAACACAGCCCAACTGGAATATGCTTACTTGTGAACACGGTTAGATACTTATACCCCGAAAAGTCCTGGGAGCCTTGGGACGGACCGAGAGCATAACGAATCTTTTAAAGGGGCCTTAGATGGTTCCTAAAGTCCAAAAAAAGGGGTTTGAGGTATTTGTGATATTGAGATCCCATGAATTTTTCAGGTTGCTAAAGTCGAGGAAAAATCAAGTTATAAAACAAATATCAGATTTTCATATTTTCAGTTATTTATAGCTTTTTTGATTTGAGTCTTCCGAACAAGAGTTAAATAGATTGAAGATAAACATTAATTTTTCTTATCTATTTTATTTTGCAAGCTTTCCTTTATGCACATCCATCCCCGTACACATAAACACACACACTGCTGTCCAGAAAAGTAAAAGGTGCCGAATATTCACCCTTTAATTGTAGGAAATGGGTAGCTACTAAAATTTTTGTTCTTAAATGTTCAACAATAGTGTATATAGATTTATTCCTTGGCCCTGTTGGAGTGTTGGAGTATAAACATGAATACGGGTGCCAAAGATGGTACTTCTAAAAGATAATTAAATTCTGGTTCAATTTACTTTAGACAAAATGGGAAATGTCTTATCTCCTATTGCCTCCAGCTTCTCACACTAAAAACAATCCCTAAAGAATTTGCTGTGTGTAATGTTTTTGCTGCCTAAGGCAAGGGCCTGCTCTAACTGTATGACAGAATCAAACCCATTATATTTGTTGAAGTTCAAATATTTGTAGTTTATTTCCAATGAATAAACTGTACTGCAACATGCCACAAGGGAAGCTGTTTTGAAACAGAAAAGAAACAGAGAAGAAAGCTGATCACATAACACACGTTTGTTCTACTTTGGCCTCTAGTGTAGTTTAGTTTCTGGTCAAATGAAAGTGTATTGATAAATCCACAAAAACATAAATTCAAGAAGGATTTTAGAATTAATTTTTTAAAATTATACTATAAAGTAACCTAGAAAATGTGGATAAACATAATATATTGGGTCTGAAAATATAAATATATTTATAAAATATACTTAAAACATAAATGCAAAGTTAAGAATTTACAAAGAAAAAGAAACATAAGAGAGAGTGCTATACAAACCAATAGAAAAAAATTTCAAAATCCAAAACATTATTATTATTAATTATTATTATTATTACTATTTTAAGAGACAGAGTCTTGCTCTGTCATCCAGGCTGTAATGCAGTGGCCTGATCATAGCTCACTGTAACCTTGAACTCTGAGGCTCAAGCAATCCTCCCATGTCATCCTCCTGAGTAGCTGGGACTACAGGAATATGTCATCATTGGCTAATTTTTAAATTTTTCATAGAGATGAGAGTCTCACTATGTTATCCAGGCTGGCCTCAAGGGATACTCCCACCTTGGCCTCCCCAAGTGCTGGGATTATAGGCTTGAGCCACCAAGCGTGGCCCCAAAACTTATTGAAAGATAAAGACAGACTGGAAAACAAGCAGACAAAATCTTATCACCATTATATCAAAAGCTCTCATAAGTCAAGAAAAAAAAATACTAATGCTTTAAGAGAAAGATAAATAGAAGTTGTGAACAGACACTTTATAGAAAAATATTAGTGTCTCAAAAAAAAGCTAAATCTCATTCATAATTAAAAAATATAAATAAAGCAATATACCAATTTAGAACTTTTCTTTAAAAGAATCATACTAAAACTTTGCCAGCATGTGGGAAAAGAGTCACCTATACATTGTTATTGGAATATAAATTGGTACCCCTTTTTCAATAAAATGAAAAATGCACAACCTCTTCTTGGAAGATTCTGCATTTATGAATCTGTTATAAACATGATGTGGGGGAAAATGAACACAATAAAACATTAAGTGAAAAAAGCTGGATTTATAATTACCTATATGCCTATCTCATCTGTTGTATGATCTCAATTTTGTAGAGAAAATAGAAGAAAATACAAATATTAACAATAGTTATCAGCATGAGAGACTATTTTACACAAAGTTAGGAACTGAAGGATTAAAACAATAAGTCTCTATATGTATTCTATGTCAATGAATATATATCTATATCTATATGTCTCTATGATATCCTACTAACACATAAATTTATTGATTAACACAGTAGTCACCTAGGTAACACCTGCTAGGTGACTGATCTAACAGACATCCTAAACGTAACATTGTCCCTGCCAGAAACCCTCAGCTGTCCTCTACCAACTCCCTTACTAAGGGGGTTGGCGGGGCGGGGGGGAACCCAAAAACAAACAAAAAATTTGCTTCTCCTGAAATTTTCTTCCTCTCAGTTAATGACATCTCCATAACTTCCAGTTATGGCCAAACACTTTAGTCTTCCTTGATTTCTTTTTTACTTTCATATTTCGTATTCAATCTATCAGGGAACCCCATCAGCTCTTCTCTCAAAAAATATCCAGTCATTTCTTGGAGCTCCTATTGTTACGAGTCTTGTTTGAGTTATCACTATTTTTCACTGGGATGACTACAATTATCTCTTAATGAGTCTGTAGTAACACTTTGTATCCTGCAGTCTATTCTTAATACAGTGACTAGAGTGATTCTTTAGAGTCCTATAAGGTCTGCAAAGCCCAGGGTCTGGATCCCTTCTACCCTCTGACTGCCTGCTACTGTCACTCTAGCTCACACTTCTTGAAGCACAGTGGCTTTTTTGTTGTTCCTTAAAAGCCCCCATCAGCCCCTTGCCTCAGGGCCTTTGCACACTCCTGAGTCACCTTCGCCTGCTCTATATTTTCTCAAGGTACTTGTATCTCTCTGACATTTTTTTTTTTTATTATCTGGACCTTCCTGCTAAAAATAAGCTCCACAGTGTCATGAATTTTTGTCTTTTTTGTTTACTTGCGTATTCCCATACACAGAAGAATGCCTGGCACACAGTGGATATTCAAGAAATATCTGTTGAGTGAATGGATGGACTCTGAGTGACCATGAGCTCCACAAAGCAGTGGATGTGCCTATTTTGGTCATTACTGGACCCCCAGAACCTAGCCACTGTTGAGCCCTTAGTGGGTACTAAATGGGTGAATAAGAATGATTAGGCTTATCAATAGTGACACAATCTTTGGTCACAAGTGCGTAGTTCACAGTATCGTGTATTTTTCTTTCTTACCGCAAATTAGAAATCCTTACAAAGCTTTGTAAGCTACACAAAGATAACAAGTATTTAATGAGCTTCCACAGGGCACAACCATAGGCTAGGAAATGAAGCAGTGGTAATCATCTGGTGCTCCAAATAATGCTATTAAAATGACCTTGTCCAAATGCTATCGCCATCCTCAGGAAGCAGAGTGATCTCTTCTTGGCTTTCTTTTAAGTGATACGATTTTTCCTTTTTTTTTGGTAGCTCTCAGTAGTTATTTTTTTTTAACTTTTGTGGGATTTTCCCCCTAACTTTTCATTTTGAAAAATGTAAAACCCACATGCATCCTCTAATTGCAGACATTGTATGATAGATTTAAAGCTTTGCAGGTAGATCTCTTGGGTGATTGCCTTGAACCTTTTCCCTTTGTAGTTTGCTGAGACAATCAGTCAAGAGAGAAGCAAATCTTATAACCACTCCCCATTTCCTACGCAGAGACGTTACTAACAGTGATGTTCTGACCGCCATGCTTTAGGCTACTAAAACCAAATTCTTTGAACATGCTTTCTGGGACTCTTGCTGTGGAAATCTTCTACTCCACAATTAAATTTTCAGGAGACGAACCATCACTAAACTGGGAACCACTGTTTGATGAATTTTGGAGGAGGGTTGTTGATGTTCATCCGTTAGCAGCCCCCTATGTGGAGTTTATTTTTTTGCTTAGCCCTCAGAGTTCATGGGCAGAAGTCAAGGTGATGAGGACACAGAGTAAGGCTCTAACCAAGGAATATGTGTCTGTGACTTTCATGGCGAGGCAGAGATTGGCAATTATGCAAAGCTGACTAGGGGTCTAGCTGTTTTCTTATCATTTGATTCCTTTTGCCCCAGAAAGGTGCATGGGTATTCTAGCTACATTGACTATTTCTTTTTCTCTACTCCTTAGTAATGTGTTCTTTCCTGAGACCTATGCATTTGGTTTAATGTAATCAAGCCTAAGGCAAACAAATTTGCTAATAGGATTACTAGTAGCAAGCATGCTATAAACATGCTTGGCCTAAATGAATCATGATCATTCCTTGTAGCACACAACATTTCTTCTTCAAATTCATTTACTCTGTCTTAACAAAATATGAATAGGAACTAGACCTCTAGGCCTTTTGGATAGAGTGTGACAATCTCAAATGCTAAAGAGAAAGAATGAGTAAGAAGTTGGATTTTCTTCCATCTACACAACCAGGTCAAACTGGCCCTGTGCAGAAACACCATTTATGTCTTGGTTTCGTAAACTAAATCCTGTGATTACAGTGGAAATTCAGCTCTGAACAAGAATTTTTTTCAAAGGACTCTCCAGCTGGAGCCAGACAATTCTGAAATAGATCCCAGCTGTTTGGATTATCTCAACCCAAGAACAACTAAATATTGCCACTGAAAGCACTATCAGTAGTAAATTCTGGTTTGAAGTTGTAGGTAGCTGGAAAGCCAAATCCTTAAAGACCACCCCTGCTCAGCAATAGCTTGGAAAAGATAGTAAGAGGAAGAGATTAATTCTTACTTGTGGTTTTAACTGGCCCAACTACCACAATTCATTTGGTATCCCAAATTATTCCAAGTATGAGCATGTTTTGCTAGATGTGCATATTTCCAAGTTGGAAGAATTAGCCCTTTTCCAGGAAATCTTTAAATTTTGCAAACTTTAAAATAATGTTTCATGTATTTCTTTAAAAATCATCATTGTTTGTGTATTATGTATTTTGCCTCATATTTAGCTTTTTCATCTTTTTATAAATGCAAGCAGGTATAGATATTTCTATACTAAAGTCTCATTTTCAATACAAAGTACAAGCAAGTGTTATTTAAAGCTTACACAAACACTCAAAGACTAATGTGGTAAATAACTAGAGCACAATTTCCCTTATTCATGATAATCATCACTGTATTGTTAATTAATCTGGTCATATTCTTAGTCATATGCTTTGTTACTAATAAAATCCATAATAGTACATAGTACTTCCTGAAAATTGGATTTAATAATTTTATTATCTAGGCAAATGTGTCCTAAGTTTTACTCTGCACCTAATAGCACAAATCTTTTAAAGTAATTTATATTTATTTAAATATATTCCATTTTTACATGCTTATAATGTATTCTGTCTTTATACTCATATATTCATAAATTATATATTTGAATTTGATTTTTATTTGAAAGCCTAACCAAAAGCAAATCATTTCAAACATGAATTTATAGTCTCTCAAGAAGAAATGAATTCATTTTCCTTTAGTATATGTGCTGTACATTTAATTTGGACATTCTTGTCTATGTAGAGTTAACAAACCTATCCCATATAAATACTGAGTATAAAATTGAATGTTAACTCTGATTGGGTAGCAGTTTGGAACGAAAGCCAAAATTCAACTTGCCACCTAAAGTTATGTCAAATTACTGTTAAACAATTCTCTTGAACTATAAATTGTGCATGTGTGAGAGAGCAAAGAGGAGAGAGAGAGGGAGAGAGAAGCTATGTAGTTCAATATACTCTCTTAAAATAAGGCTGTAAGGAGTTAATTGGTAAAGAATGTTTTTCCAACCTTAAACAAGTAGTAAATTAGGTGACATTTTCTATTTATAACAGATGAAAACCAGATGAGAATTTCTTTCTGCTATAACTTTCTAAGCAGAGCATTTGAAACCTCTGATGAATAGATAAGTTCAGTTTCCTTAAATGCTGTACTTAATATTTAAGCTGTACCTAACTTAAAAAGTTAATCTAGGATGAATAAATAAAACCTTCCAGATGTAATCTTCTGGCAATAACAATATAATCTTAACTTCCCTAAGAATAAATTTAGACAATATGCCAGGTTTTGAAAGTCAAATGCTTTCAGATGATAACTAGTAAATTTCCCAGAATATCTAAAGTTTCAAACTAAAATTTTAAAATCTAAATTCTCCATTCACACATGTACAGTCTTCATAATTAAATGGGAATATAAACCATTATTTTAAAAATAAAAACTTTAAAGTCTGAAAATATAAATAGACAACCTATTTCCCAGGGCAGATGGAGTTGCCCAAAAGTTCTACTTTCATTTTCCAGAAACAAACACTTAAAACAGTCAACCAAGATCAGGATTAAAAAAGAATAAATGAGGGTATAGTGTTGGACATGTTGAGTTTACGGTGCTTATATTGGTGAAGGATCTTTTTCCAACCTTAAAGAAATAATAAATTGCCCTGGGAGAATACTTACATTTAAAAGCTAAGTAGAAAAAGTGGAAAAAGAGCACAAAGAAGACTTGAGAAGGAGAGTTAATTAAATTTGGTAGGGGACCACCAGAAGAATTGCATCCTAGAAGCCAAGGAAAGTGGAATTTTCAGGAAAGAGTGAACACATAGCAATGCAAAGATTGAGGTAGCATGAAATCAGAATAAAATATAAGAAATGCCAGTTGGACTAGGTCAATCAATGGCCCTCCACAGATAGTTTAAGTGGAGAGACTCGGGCGGCAATCACATTGGAGTAAGTGGATGAGTCAACGGGAGGGAGGAAGTGGAACCAGCAGAGAGACAGCTCTTTTCTTAAAGGACAAATGCAGTAGCAAGAGGAATATGTAGGGGTTCAAGGAAGTTTCGTGTGTTTTCTTATTTTTAGGATAGAAGCTACTTGAGTAGGTTTTATAAACTGAGGGGCACAAGGGAGTAGGGAGGGTAGAAAGAAGTTTGGACAGAGGGCAGAGGCAGAGCCGGAGGAGACTGGAGTTGGAGACGTGTGTGGGAATCTCCTGGTGACCATCAGCACTCTCAATCCTGCCTTGCCCTGCTCTGTTTTTTCTTTTCCCTATACCATTGATTATCTTCTATAGTACTATGTAACTCACCTATTGGTTCCATTTATTCTTTCTCTCTCTCCCTCACCTGTCCACTCTCAATCTCCTTCAGGATCTTCTTGTTTCCCACTATTCCCTCTTACCCCTTAAATGCAAGTGTCCCCCCAGGGATTTGTAAAGTTCATAGGGGCAGAGGTCTTTGTCTTTTGTTTATTCATGTATTTTATGTACCTAGAACATAGCGGCACCCAAGAAATACTTTTTGAATGAAAAGATGTTGGATTGTAGAATGAAAAAGAAATGTTGGGATCACTCTGAAAGTCTATTTTTTACCTACAAAGTAGAAATAATTAAGCTTTGAGGAAGAGAGGGTAAAGAGAGATTTCAAATATTCTGCAAGTTGAACCTTCGGTGTATAGAAATGAAGTCATTCATGGAAACCATTAAGCCTCATTTAAGAAGGAGCATGGCTTTTTCATCCCATGTATTATTTTCTTTTTAATTAGCTACCACCATTAAACATTAGATTTAACATAAAATTTCAGAGTCTGGCTTGTCTTGGAAAGTAAGAAGATGTGGCAATACTTGATTCACATTTCAGCATGACAACAATCACTGGATCAGAGTCGAGGCTGTGGCCTTCCCTCTCTGCCCTCAGCACACATACACACAAGGTAAAGCACATGGTCTTTGCTAAATTCCCACCATTCGTTTTAAGTGAATAGTCACTTAAACCTTAAGTGTACTGTGTCAATGGAAAAGATCCTAAAATGTGTAAAATAATTTAAAGAGGTTTATTCTGAGCCAAGTATGAGTTACCATGGCCTGGAGCCACACCCAAGAAGCCTTGAGCAAGTGGTTTCACTGTGGTTGGGTTATAGTTTGGTTATATATGTTTCTGGGAGACAGAAATTACATGTAAAGTCATAAATCAATATATGGAAGCCATACATTGGTTTGGCCCAAAAAGGCAGGTCATCTCGAAGTAGGGGATTCCAGATTATAGGTGGGTTTAAAGATCCTTTGATTTGTAATTGCTGAAAGAAATGGAGCTTTGTCTGAAGGCTTGGAATGTTTAAATTAAGATAAGGAAGTCTGCTAATCAAGGGAAAGCCCCTGGATGTGTACTGAGACTCAAGTAATCTGTTGAGTAAATTAAGGACCTGTGGGTGTGTGATTTAAGCTTTGTCTTGCATAGCCTTAGGCCTGTCATTGAGTTACAAAGGGTATCCCCAAGAAGGGAGCAGGGCATGGTGAGGCATGTCTGACCTCCCTTCTCACAGCCAGCAACTCTGCTTTAGAGTATTTCTGGGGTGCCCTTGGCCAAGAGGGGGTCCATTCAGTCAGCTGGGGGGCTTAAGATTTTATTTTAGTTCACGGCTGTCAACTGCCATTTATTATTGAGCTTGAGCTGTTGTTTTTTATAGTATAGCTCCTTCATCCATTTATGGTACTTGCCTGACCTCTTTAGGTGGTAGTATCCACCATCCATGTTTCTGGTAGTATTCAACTTACAAGTAACTTGTGTTCCAATCGGGCTGTAGGAGAGACAAAATAATATATTTTTCTCCCCTTTGCAAGGGCGATGGCTGACACCCCACAACCAAAGACAGGTTAATGGGACAAAAAGCACAACAAATTTATTTAACCAAAGTTTTAGGTGACAGAGAGTCTTCAGAAACAAAGACCCAAAGACCTGGGAAAACTCTATTTTTGTGCTAAATCTGGTGAAAGAAGTGGATAGTTGAGGAGAAACCTGATTGGGCAGAAAGGGATGTGATCTCATGGTAATAAACTGGGGGGAGTTTAGCAAGGCTTGTTTGTTCAGATTCTTTTTGTCCTGTGGATATAGGGTAGGACCCCTCTGGAATGAGGGTCTTACGACTGCTTTCAGACGAGACAGGTCAGAGAATTTCTTTATGACCGTGCTTCAGGGGAGAAAGGTGGGAGAAGGTCAGAATGACCTTCTTGCTTCTGTGGATTTCTCCCTTGCCATACTTCGGGGTGATATGTTCTGAGCTCCAACAGGGCTTCCCAATGCCCTTAGAAACAGATTAAACCCCTGTTCTGGCTGCTCCTATTCCTGTGCCCCCCTTCACAACTCTACATTGGCTTTAAATGCACCCCTACTTTCTGTTTTCAGTGGCCCCTTCCTTGTTCTTAAATAGGCCAAGCTGCCTCTAGCCTTCATATTTTCAGTTCCCTTTCCCTTCTTCCAGATTATTAACACGGCTGGTTCCTTTGTTATCTCCCACTAGTGAGAGTGAAGGCCATAGGTCTCTTTTCTCAAAACCCCGATTCCTGTGCTAATTTTGCCATACAAGCAAACTTCTGTTAATACTCAGCTCCGTCTGTCAAAATGATACAAGTCATTCCGAAATTTCAACATGTCTCAGCCTTCTGTCCTTTCAAGTTCTTCAATAAGTAATTTCCATGAAAAGCTTACTCAAGGAAAAGGTGACCATTTCCTAGTGGCAGGATTAATTTAAACTTCTAGTCAGAATCAGGTGACAAAGACTGCACACAGAACAGATTGGAATCTTAAAACTAGGTTCCACTGTGAAGAATGTATGCTACCGCTAGATTTTTAAATCCTGTTTATGCAAGTGCAAGGATGCCCATTCAATAGCTAACAGACAGATACCACTCATTTGTCTGAAGAAAAATTATTTCTAGCATTCTATATGCTCATTAATAAACTTTCTGGTATTGATCAGAGTTACAAATGATGCTTTTCTAAAGGAATAGTGCTATTCTAAAGTTTCTCACTGGAGTCTTTCAAATGCTAACTTTGCTGGAGTGTTGGTCCTGATTAGCATACTTGAAATATTAACCAACCAGCCTTAAGGGGTAGATAAAATTAAAACGCACACTCACTCCTGAACACGTACATTCACACCTATCACAGTCTCTATTCTGATGAGTTTTAAAAAAAATCATAGAAAACATAACAATTAGGAATCAGTAATACACAGAAGAAATGACTGAGAATCGTCTCTGCCCCGTCCCCGCCAACCACACACACACGCACACTACGTCTCAGTGAATTGAAATGGGTATAAAAAGTTAGTTGACTCCTGGGAATAAGAGTGTCTGGTTGTCCCCTTTATTCTTTCCATGAAACTGGTGAGCTTTGAAGAAATTGAAGAATTGGCACATCCCACTGTAACTTGAAATGTATTTTGTCACAGAAACAAGGTCAGTCTTGCTTTGTCTTGACATGCATCTGCTGATTTCGCATTTCTGGATCTTTATGTGTTAATTAGGCATTGCCATCTTCCCTGAATGATTATCATAAACTCCAGATTATGTTCCTCCCCTTTTCGCTTGCTGCTCTCTGAATAAATTATTGCACACAGGTGTAAAGGAACAGTGTAGGATTTACTGAGGATTTTACAGGATGAACTGAGCAGAGGGTTTCATGTCAAACACTCCAAGGCAAACACTCTTAAAATCCTCAGGAGACATTTCTCTTCTTTCAGGTCTCTTCTACCTCTCATGTGGTCAAACTGATGCTCTCTCTTCCTCTTTTCTTCCCTCAGTTACTGCTCAGTTCCTACTGATTCCTTCCTTTCTTCTCTTTCAAAAGCAAAAGTGTTTCTTTTCTTTCATGTGTGTAATAACCCTACCATTTTCTCTGAATCCTAGATGCTAATTGATAGCAGAGACCCCAAACTCGCAGCCTCCACCATGAATGAGCTTATCAACACAGCAAACACAGGTCTTTCCTTTTGGAGGATTTGTATACCAGCAGTCTAGAGAAATAAAACAAAATTCCCCACATCATTACATCTTTACTTATAGAAATACAGATTGAGTTCCAAACACTGTACTTATTTTTGGAACACAAGCTCTTTTGAATTTGGAGATTTATTGAATAATGGAAATGGAAAAAGATGTTCATTAACTTTGGATTTCCTTCAAATATGATGGATGTGGTTTCCTGTGATGATATTTGGTTTGTAACAAGAAGGCACAAGCTGTTCTGTATCAGCACAGACTAATCTACAGTTATTTACATAAAGAATATTAGCTTAAGAATAGATATCTAAAAATAATTGGGAAATCACAAAAAGTACCCTAAAATAACTTTGCTGAAAAAAATACACGAACAATCTGATTCTAGTAATTGACCTGAACAGATGTCATCTGTCTCCCTACATTATTTAGGTGATCATATTTTCTAAAAGAAAAAATCAGGACTGAGAACATTTGTAATTTTGTAATAATATTGGTGTAGGAAGTAATTCAGGAGATGTTGGAATTCCTGGAACATTTCCATAATTTATGGGAAAAGTACTTCAGGATATTTGAAATTAGTGCTGTCCTGGAAAAATGTCTGTCTTGTTCCAAACAACATCACCCCTACAAATGTTAGGCAGAGAATGGGGGGCATTCTAAATATTATGATGTAAGGGGCAGTACAAAGTCCTAATATCCAAAAACATCTCTACCTATCATGTTCTTTCTTGATGCCTGGACTAAAATTGCCATTACTTGAAACTTTTTTATGAGGTATGAGAAAGAAGTCCATATTCTTCAGAAAAAATTGTTAAAATGTTTATCATATTATATTGCAAGGGGATGAAGAAGATCACCAAATTAGGAATAGCTTGTGACTAGAATAAGATCCTGGCCAAATGAGAAATTGGATGCCATAGTGGGGAAAGAACTAGGTTAGAATTCAGGAAATTTGAGTTCTAGTACTCGTTCTGATATTGACTTATCAAGGGATCTTAGGCAACTCATTTAATCATTGGTAGCCACAATTTTTCCAGTTGGAAAATGGGTTTAATAGCAGCAGCCCTTTCTAGTTTGCAGTGTTGTGCTAAGGATAGATGATAATTTATTTTTTTTTTCTTTTTCTTTTTTTTTTTTATTTCAGCATGTCATGGGGGTACAGATG
>NW_012149174.1:9001787-9018651 GCF_000956105.1 Propithecus coquereli
CCGCTAGAGGGAGCCGCTAGTATGTTGTCCGCGGCTCTCTTGGTGGGAGGGGTTACTTGGGGAGCTTGTTTTGGTCCCTTGCTGGGCTTTCTCTGTTGGTAGCTGACCGGAGGCGGAAATGCAATGGTACCGGGTAACCTGAACCGGTCTGGCAAGGAAAGTCACTGGGCTGTCAGCTATTGGTCAGTGCCAAATCCCCAGGGACTGGCGCTTGTCGCAGAGGGGGAGTGGCTTTCTATGTCTCTCTGCTGCAAGCTCGGAGGCCGGGCAGAAGGTGCTTGCCAGGGGGAAGGGGCGCTCCACCAGACTGCCCAACTCCCCAGCGCTTTCAGCCTCCGCAGGCGTCCTCCCCCAACAGGCAAGGAGGCACTCAGAATTCAGAGGAGGCACTCAGCATTCACTGCTCAAAGAAACAGGCCCAGCCAAGTGACCCCGGGTCCTGGAAGGGCAAGCTCGCTGTGAGAGTTCCCAGGCTAGGGGAAGGGAGCCGTTCCACACCTGCGACCTGCCGTGGGCCCAGAGCTGGCGCTTGCGGCCCCCAGTGCGCTGGCTCCAGAGGGAGCAGTTCAGGGGCTGGGAGGTACCCGATCAGGGAGTCAATGGCGTCACCAGGGTGCTCCGCCGTCTCCTTTGTGCCTCTCTCCCCCAATCTCACACCAGTCCCGCAATAGCTCTCGCTTCTACTGGCCCACCCTGAGCAGTCCCAGTCGCCAGCGGCAGTTTCCAGGTTAGAGTCCTCTACTCAGTAATCACCTCCCCATTCCGGACCCTTTGGATGCCAGAGACTGGCTTCCTGAGTCCTAACTGCCTCCGGCGGTAGCCCAGCCCAGCTCCTCCCCTGTCCGATGCAGTCCTGACACGGAGCTCCGGGAAGTTCAAGATGCTTTCCGCTCCTGTCTCGTCTCCGCTGAGACCCACGTTTCCAGACCCAGTTCTACATCCACTTCACACAAGCCCCTGCCTCTCGGTGGGCTTGTAAGTCAGTGGGGAAGCTAGACTGTCTCGTGAGGGACTTGTCCCGGTGCACTTACTGGCCAGGCTGGCGCGGCCGTTTCACGCTCCACTCTCTATTGTCTGTTGGCGCTTTCCAGGTTTTGTATTCCTATCTCCCGTTCGCTTTGTTCTTTTTCCTGATTTGCGTGTCCCCCGCTGAATCTCCGCGGATTCACCTCGCTGTTTTCGCAGGAGAGCGATCCGATTGTGTGTAGCAGACGGAGATCTACCTCTCCCTCTCTGGAAGCAAGGATTCGGGAGGCTACCCTAACTCCGCCATTTTTCAACCCCCAATGATAATTTATTTTTGCCTTGAAATGTTGGAAAGTGCTATAGTAATATAAGGTGTTACTATTAATAAGCAGGATGATAAAATTATGATCAGGAAATTAATAGGGGCAACAGAAGGGAACCCCACTTTGGGTTGGCTAGTGCTAACCATAAATATTGATAATATAGAATGAAGGTACAAAGGAAGGAAACTGGATTAAATTTCTAAAGTAATCCTCCCCACCCCCATGAGACAAATTGGCTGCTCCACGGTGGGGGTTGAGGTAAGCCATGCTTAAACTAAACCTTACTTTTATCTAGACTTGGCTGTGATCATAATGCAAGGATAATTTAGGTGAGGGGAAAATATAGATAAACGAAAAAAAGGTATGGTACCAAGAACTATGCAATTATGGGTCATGGTTACTTGTATTTTCAATGCCAAATTGAAAGAATGAGTTAGATAATGAAGAAGCTCAAGGACTAATTATTTGCAGAATTTTAGAAAGTTTTTCTTTGCTATGTTTTCGTAGAGTCTTCAGGAGATTGCTTTGATATAGGTGTCAGTATCCCAGATAGTCTTCTCCATGTTTTGCTGAAGTAGTTATAATGACATGATGAAAGCTGGCCATAAATGCTTAGGGGTTTGCAGTAGAAAAATTATTGTCAGGAACTAAGAAAAGCATGAAATCAGCTGTGATGTTCTTGACCTCTGACCTGCAAGCCTATGGTGCTTTGCCCATAGGGAGACAATTACTAACTTTTTTTTAAAAAGTCCCAAACTTTCTCTGTTGCTTTAGTTCTAATAACAAGTCCAAGGTTTAGATGTAACTTGAAGGATACTTCTCAGACAATGAAATGTTCCCCTTCTTTGTCTGGTTCTCAGCTCATCATCAGTTCCATTCAGAGTTGGAGTCACAGACGACAAATACACTTCAGTTGCCTTTCATTTTCCCTTCCCGTCGTCCGTCTCTAAAGGAGATTCCATAAAAGATATAAGACAGGAAGAATGGATTAGTCAGGACACCTTGGGCTTCACATGTCAAAAACTGGACACAATTAGCTTAGGCAAAAGGGAAATTTACTGAAAAATTACTTGGTTACTTCCATTATTAAGGGAAAACAAAGTACTGAAAGGAAGGAAGCAGCTGAGCCTCAGGAAACAAAGAGCATCCAAGGCTGCCTCTCCCCCATTTCCTTTGTTTGCCTGTCGCTTGTCTTCTCCACTGCAGCCTCACTGTCTCCAAAAGTAGGAAACATGGTCACCGAGAGCAAACAAGTTTAATATCTTGCACCATTTATAATTCAAAAACTCCATCGTCATGACTTGGTAGGAGACAGCAAGATCTTGGGGAAGGATTGTGATTGACCCGGTGGTCAGAGGCAAGCTAATATGAGGACCAGGCAGGGCTGGTTGTCTTCCTGTGTTTAGAGTGGGAGGAATAGTGGTTTCTGAAGGAAGGGGGGTGGGGAGAAGAGTCATTCCCTATAGGAAGGGAAGGGAGAAAGGATTGCTGACAAAATTAGACAATAGACACCCATCATAAAAAACAAATTAGGAATATCTGGGGGATGATGTTACTTGTTGAGAAAGAGACAAATGTTCCTTAGAAACATAGAAAATCACATCCCTTATTTCTGCCTACTACAAAATATATTCTGGTAGCATCATTGGTGAATTTCCAGAACGGGAAGCCTCCAATTATAGAAAAAGATTGTGTTCCAAAAATCGACTTGTAAAAGTTTGGATCAGAAAGTACATAGAAATAATGTTAGCAATGGCATTTTGTTTCAGGCCAATTTATAGGAGCAGAATCCATAAAATGCCTAAATTATAATATTAACAGTCCATTTCAATGTCACCAACCATCCTTTAAACTTAAAGAATCTTTCTAAAGAGTCCAGCTTCTGCGTGCCATGGGAATACATTTCCCTCTTAGTGGTGATTCCTTTTGCACTGCCATCGGGCATCCAGGTAGTGATTCCTTAAGACAGGGCAGAAAAGGACCTCTGCTGGAAACCCCAGGCACCAGCAGTTTATTTGCTTTCTGTGTCTGGTGTAGTACGATGCAGAGAATATGGAATAAAGTTCTGACAAATGTGTTCTCGATTGAGTAACCGCTTCTTTGCTTTGTGACTTCATAAAACAGGCCTTGTTTTTCACATCTGCAGTGTGATGTTGGTGTGTGTCTGTGTGCATGTGTGTGGGTTGGGAGGCAATTGGACTGCCTTTTAAATTTAGTACTACCTTTGAAAGTTCTTTCAACCCTTAAACGTCATGCTTCTATGATTGAGGAAAGCACTTTCCCACAGCAGTACTGCCACTTAAGGGAAGGCGGCTCTCTGGGCCAATAGGTAGGTGGGGAACAGAGGAGGCACAGAGCAGGAGAACAGTGTCTGTTGATATGTATGGAGCCTCTCTTAGCAAAGCCTTCTGCAGTCAAAGGGGGTCTGGCCACATTCCTGTGTTGATGTTCCCTGCATTAATAAATGAAGGAAAGCCAAAACGGAATGGCAAACATTATGGAATTATGAATATTTTCATCTGACAAATTCATACAATAGAAATTTTAATATTATATAATTGAACTACTAATAATTATGATATTTATAAAAAAATAATTCATGGTACAATCCAGGTAGTATGGTCTAGTAATTGGATATATGTGTGAAGTTCTATGAGACACCTAAAAATATATTGTCAATAAATACGTATGTTATTGTGTATATGAACTCATTTGGAGATAACATCAAAAGTCTAATTCATGGCCACTTTTACATAAGACACCCTAGCCAAATGGCCCTTCCGGCATTTTCTGCGAGAGGCTCTGTTCCCTTGTGTTAGTAAATTGGAGACTGTTCCTAGTTAGAGTATCAAACCAGAAATAGCAGTGCTGCTTATCCTCAGTGATCTCCTTTTATTCCTCAACATGTGATTGGTTATCTTCTTAGTTTTTTTTTTTTTCCCCAGAATAGTTTTTATTATTTGAGGAAGAAATAAAAGAATAAATATCCAAATAAAGGTAACTACACTAGATGCACAGTAAGTTTGGAGAATAAATTGAAATGCTTACAAATCATTTGGGGTGTGAATAAGTCATAAACATATTTCAGAAGAATTCTTCCTCTCAAATTGTGGATTTAAATAAAAAATTTTTTTTTTAATTTTTTTGTAGAGATGGGGTCTTGCCATGTTGCTCAGGCTGGTGGCAAACTCCTGCCCTAAACTAATTCTCTCGCCTCAGCCTTCCAGAGGGTTTAAGTGAAATTTAGTATGGGGTTTTGAAAATACATTAATTGTATCAATATATTTTAGAAATTTTTAATGCAAAGGTAATTGTAAATTTTTTGTAAGTTTGATGCAACATATGTATACTGAAAGTAATATTGTTTTCCCTTTCACGAGTGGTATTTGGAATTTCAAAAGCTATGATTTTAAAGCAATTTGTTTATGATGTCTGAAGGGTTCGAGGGTGAGGTGGTTCTAATTTTATTATTTAAAAAAATTCCCAAATAAAATGATACTCATGTTGAGAAACTAAGTAAGTTAGGTAAGTAAATGCTTTTTTCCCCTAGTTATTATACTTGACTATAAGAGGTGGGAAATAAAAGGAAATTATTGTTTTAAGCAAAAATTTTGACTAATATTTTTTCTCCTTCATATAAACTATGTAAGATTGCTACTCTTTATAAAATTTGAGCAATATATTGTTCCTTTGCATCAAGAACTCTCAAACAAATTTTTTTAAAATAGGAAGAATTAAGAAAATAGTATTAGCTCATCCATGGAGAGTTTGTTAAAGATTTATGTAAAAAAAAGAGAGGCTGTGATTTTACATGTGGAAGACAAGTAAAACAGACCAAACTGTAGGGCAGCAAATCAAAGAAGAAAGTAGGTCAGCAGGCCCCGTGGCACTGCCATGAATTGCTATTATTTAAAAGTACGGTAGGAGAGTAAAACTGCCTTGGAACAAGAATGCTTAAGTGAACAATGGAAAATCTTGACGGAAAGGCAGGGTCAGAGGGAAACAGTTGTGAAGCTCAGAGTGTAAAGTTCATGTCTGAAGGTCAAGCACAGGATGAAAGCATAACATTTTCCTCATTCCAGAAGCTTCCTGGTGGTCAGCAAGCTGAGTCATGAGAAACAAACTGACTTAAGGCCCCCCACAAAGTGGAGGAAAACAGCCTGAGGATATGGGGGTCCTGAGCAGATTTTGAGACTATGAACTTATCAGGATTCACACTTTCCAATAAAAGAAAATTTTAAGTAACAGGAGGATCACTGAGGGGGCCAAAATATAACAGCTTTAAATATTGTCTAAACAATGATAACTTCCACATTTATAACTGAGCCAAGAATGCTCACCTGAATTTCAGACACATATATCCTTATATCCATTTGAGTATACACTGTAAACTTCATATTTAGTATTTCTAAACTGAACTCCAGATATTCTATTCAAAGCTTTCTTTGTCAAACTCTTCCCCATCTTAGTTAATGATTCTTTCAGTTACCTTGGCCAAAAACTTTGGCGCCATATACTTGACTCCCTTCTTTTTCTTATACTCCATATCCAATTTTTCAGTAAATGTAACTATTGATTCTGTCTTCCGTTACGCAGTATATGAACACTTCTTAACATCTTGTCTGTTGTTAATCTGATCTGAGCTCTTACCATGTCTCACTTGGAATAGTGCAAGAGCTTTTTTTTTGTTCTTGTTGATAAGTATTTTTAAAATTGTGGTAAAACGTATAACACAAAATTTACCATCTCAACCATTTTTAAGTGTACAGTTCACTAGTGCAGTAGTGTTGAGTATATTTGCATTGTTGTGCAATATATCTCCAAAATTTTTTCATCTTGCAAAACTGAAATTTTATTCCCATTAAACTATTCCCTATTTCCCCTTGAAATAGCCTCTTAACTGGTTATCTTGCTTTATCCTTGCCTCAGAACAAATTATCCTCAATATTGCAGCAAAAGAGATCTTTTTATAAATTAATAAACTTTATATTTTTAGATCAGTTTTAGATTCACAGAAAACAGTTGAACAGAAAGTACAGGGAGTTCCCATATACACCCCTCTCCCCTGCCCCCCGCCCATTCCCCGTGTTCTGGGGTAACATATGCACAACCCACCCCATTATGGACATCCTGAACCACAGTGGTGCATTTGTTACAGCTGATGAACCTGCATTGACACATTATCACCCAAAGTCCATAGTTTAAATGAGGGTTCTCTCTTAGTGTTGTACAAGCTATAGGTTTGGATAAATGTGTACGATACCTATCCACTGCCCTAAAAATTTTCTGTGGTCTGCTCATTCCTCCCTAACCCCTAACAACCACTGATTTTTTTTACTGTTTCCTTAGTTTTGCCTTTTCTAGGATGTCATATAGTTGAAATCATATTATGATTTCACATATATCAAGTAGGTTGCTTTTTTAGATTGTCTCCTCTCACTTAGTAATATGCATTCAAGTTCCTTCATGTCTTTTCATGGCTTGACAGCTCATTTCTTTTTAGCACTGAATAATATTCCATTGTCTGAATGTACCACAATCTACATAACCATTCACATACTAAAGGACGTCTTGGTTGCTTCCAAGTTTTGGCAATTATGAACAAAGCTTCTGTAAACATCCATGTCCAGGTTTTTGTGTGGACATAAGTTCTCAATTCATTTGGATAAATACCATGGAGTGATTTCTAGATTGTCTGGTGAAAGTATGTTTAGTTTTGTGAGAAATTGTCAAATTATCTTCCAAAGTGGCTGTGCTATTTTTTCATTCCCACCAGCACTGAGTGAGAGTTCCTGTTTCTCCATACCCTCGCCAGCACTTGATGTTGTCAGTGCTTTGGCTCTCAGCCATTCTTATGTGTGTACTGTGGTATCTCGTTGTAATTGGCAGTTCTCTAATAACATATGATGTTGAACATCTTGTCATATGCTTACCTGCCATCTATGTATTTTCTGTAGTGAGGTGTCTTTTCATATCTTTTTTTCCATTTTTAATTGGGTTGCCTGTTTTCTATTGCTGAGTTTTAAGAATCCTTTATCTATTTTGGATAACATTCCTTTATCAGATGTTTCTTTTGCAAATATTTTCTCCCAATCTGTGGCTTGTCTTCTCATCCTTGAAATTGTCTCTCACAGAGCAGAATTTTTTAATTTTAATGAAGTCCAGCTTATCATTTTTTTCTTTCATAGCATACTTTTGGTGCTGTATCTAAAAAGTCATTGCCATACCAGAGGCCATCTAAGTTTTCTCCTGTTATTTTCTGGGAGTTTTATAACATTATGTTTTACATTTAGGTGTGGATCCATATTTTTGATGAAGTATTTAGGTTATGTATCTAGATTAATTTTTCCGTAGGTTGTTGCCAGTTGTTCCAGCACCATTTGTTGGAAAGACTCTCTCCTCCCTTGTATTGCCTTTACTGCTTTGTCAAAGAGCAGGTGACTGTATTTACATGGGTCAATTTCTGAACTCTCTATACTGTTCCATTGTTCTATTTGTCTATTCTTTCACTAATGCCAGGCTGGTTTGATTACTGTAGCTTTATAAAAAGTATTAAGGTCAGGTAGTGGCAGTTCCCCCCACCTCTAGAGGTCCCTGCAGGTCGCCATTTACTTTGGCCCCTGGCCAGATTCAGCATCTCCACTTGGCAGCCTCCCAAATTCCATCTCCTTGCTGGTGACCTAGAGTCAGTTGAATTTGGGATATTTGTATTCAATAAAAAGCATACCAACACTGACAGAAAACTAGAATGTAAATTTATTAATTCAAAATAAGAAATATTACTGTCAGGTGAGGACAGTACTACCCTAGTCAGTACTTTTTCTCCTTGTGAGCAAGCTGTTGTTCTGTTGCACAGCAAGGTGACTATAGTTAATAATAACACAGTGTATATTTCAACATAGCTAAAAGAGAGGATTTTAAATGTTCCCACCACAAAGAAATGATAAGTATCGAGGCAATGAATATGCTAATTACTCTGATTTGATCATTCACAATGTATACATGTATCAAAATATCACTCTGTACCCCATAAATATATACAATTATTATTTGTTAGTTAAAAATAAAATAAAACTAAAAAAAGACTGACACATTAGAATGTAAATTTATTAATTCAAAATAAGAAATATTACTGTCTAGTAAAGACAGTATTAGTAAAGACAGTATTAGTCTAGTCGTGCCTTCTCTCCTTGTGAGCAAGCTTTGCTGCTAACACAGTTACCCCTTGGTGAGCTCAGAATGTAGAGCTGTGTGTCTGGGGCATACACCAGCGTCAGGCTGCTGCTTCCATACAGAAGTACCCTGCCCGGAGGACAGACCCTTCTAAAATGCCAGCACAGGTTGTCCTTCTCTGGATATGCTTAAAAAACACAGACATTTGCTTCCGTGGCTGTAAATGCAACTCTTCTTTTGTTATTTTATTTTTAGTGCTTTCAAGACTAACCACTGACTCCTGCTGATCGATGCATTCTTTATTTTAGATATGCTATTGTGTTCAATCAATTTCAGTCAAGTCTTGCAGGCCGGGGAGCCATTCTGTCTCTTTCTAAAGTGAAATTGCCTAACACTCTTTAGCTCCATTATACGTAGGCTTAAAAATTTAACTCTACTTCTATATTCATGAGAAGTGCATCAGCTTCAGAAGAAAAAGGGGGTAGTAGAAGGTACTTGGCTGTAAAGGGCAAAAGAGACACAGTCTATCAAAGTGATTCTCATCCTAGGCCGAGCAGCAGCAGAATCCTCACAAAATTTTATAGATATATATTTTGGCCTGGTCAAAAAACCCTCAGACCTGCTGATAAAGATGTGGGCTCTTTACATTTTAGTAAGTGATACCAGATTACTCTCCAAAGATATTGTTTGAATTGATACTTCTCACAATAGCATGTACCTTCTCCCCTACCTTCTTAGTATTTACTGCTAAACCTCTCATTCAGTAATGCTTTACTCTTGGTTAGCAGTTTTGGTAACATACACAATAAGTAAAAAAAATATATAATACTGATGAATATCACATAACATGTCCCTATTTCCATGTATGATGAAGATAGAAGCATATTACACATTTACTGTTCTGCAGAGAAATGCTTCCTTAAGCAATGGGGAGTTAAGTGAAATGACCATGCGTTGATTTGCAGTTTCTGTTAATTGGCCAGTCACCATATTAGGACAGAAATTGACTGCTGTCTACGTATACTTTACTTCTAATAAAGTCAAAAGGGGCAGATTTATGGTGAGTTGAGGACATGATATGTTTTTAGCTTTGGGATGAAATCAAGATGTTCCTTGGTCTCTGTGACCCTCAGTCTATGAACACATATAGCTGTTCATTACAAATGAATGACAAGAAGACTAAACAAATACAATAAATACAAAAGCATTTTGGGAATTGTGAAATCTGAGAAATGATGGGCCTTTACTGAGGGGCCTTTCTGCATCATATTATAGGTTAAATTATGTTCCTTTAGTATATCTAGCACAATTATTTTGATAACACTTAGGAAGTCAATACTTAAGGAACCTTAGGAAGCCGTCTCTTTAGGGCCATTGAAATCACTCCTTTGTACATATTAGGCTTTCAGAAGGCTGATGCCTGCTCAATGTATTTTGTAAATAGTTTTTGCATAGACATCAGGTTTGCTGTTGCTCTTAATCTAATAAGCATATTACTCAATAAACGGCTGTCAAAATTACTGTCCCCTAAGTTAGAGCTCTTCTTTCCCTTATTGGAACTTTCCTAATGCATCATTTGTTCTACTGGTCTATAGCACTTCTTCATTGAATTAACCTTATTTATATGCACATTGTTACCTTTTGGCCTACATCCTCATCTGATTTGTAGTTGTGTCTCTCTCATACTCAGCACACAGTAGGGGCTTTATTACACATAACTAAAATTGCTTGATGACTATGTCTCGACGTCTACGGAGACGGTGATATTTTTTCTGTGTCTCTCAGAGTCCGATACCAGGTATGGGCACAGCAGAGAGAAAGGCTGCTCCTCCTAATGATCTGAATGTTATTTATAACTTGGTTGTATTATGGGAGTGTTCTGGGGAAAGGTGTTCTGGGGAAACTCTCTATTTCCTGACTCAAAGTTCTATTAAAAGCAATAACAACAATAACAAAAAGATTGAAAAGTCACACCTAAATCTATTAGCTATGTAAAATCCTTTGATAATCAAAAGGGCCCTAGGATCCCAAGTCACCATATTTTCTTTCAGGTTCTAACTTGGGGAAAAAAAAATCAATGAAAGTGGAAGATTAATTTCTGGTGACCCAGGCAAAGAGCCCCTAATAGCACTTAGGGGGCAAAGTTTGTGTCCCAGCTCACGCAATAATTATTCTGTGAATTTAAGCAAGTCACTTCACCATATGAAAGGGTTTCTTAATCTTTAAACTAAAGAGATTAGACTAATATTCATATTCATAATTATTTACGGGTCAGAGACCCCTCTGACAGTCTGCTGAAAAGTAAGAATTTTCTTCCCCAAAAAAGCACAAATATAACTATAAATAGAATTCCAAGAGGGTCAGAGACTCTCTAAAATCTACCCACAGATTTCTGAGAGGACTTCACAATGATTTCTAAGTCCAAAGTATGCAGCTGAAAAAAAAAAATGAATCAATTTACATTTCTACTCCCGATATGAATTAGTTTTAAAATATGGATTTGGGCCATTGTTTCTTTGAAGTTATGATTACTTTTTTTGTAACTTATAGTAGGCACAACAAAGAAAATTTTTCAGTAGTATAAGAATATTTCATTGGTGGATTAATAGCATCTCAGGGTTAGTGAGGTTATTTGTTTACCCTGCTCAATGAAGGGACCATCCATAACTCACCTCAGAAGTGGAAATTTAGCTTTGACTTGAACACATGGTGACGGGGAGCTCACTCACATGTTTATGGCTGGGCAAACATAAAGAATTTAGAATTTTTTTCTTTATATTGAGCTATAAGCAGTCCCCACACATAAATGTCAGCCATTGATCCTACTTCCATTCTCAGGAACTACACAGATTAATTTTATCTCTCTTCCCAGTATTTTAGGAATTCAAAAGCAGCCTCTATTGTCCTCTATTACTTTTCTCTATGAAACATACCAGTTTCATCTAGAGTTCCTCTAG
The DNA here is from genome assembly GCF_000956105.1 of Propithecus coquereli. Taxonomy (NCBI): domain Eukaryota; kingdom Metazoa; phylum Chordata; class Mammalia; order Primates; family Indriidae; genus Propithecus; species Propithecus coquereli. The sequence goes on from NW_012149174.1 coordinate 9,013,207, forward strand.
AAAAGTGAGTTCATAAAATTACTTTTAATCCCAATTGCCTTCTTTAGTGGTCCTCTTGAAACGCAGAGTTGAGAACTAGGCAGCACGTTGGGGAAGAGGGTTGAACAACACATGATTAGAGAGCAATCTCTTTTTTATCTGGCTGACTGGGCCGTTGGGAATACCACTAACCCGCCAAGAGCTCTGTGCCTAGAAACAGGTAACTTCTCTTGGGCCATGTGAAATTAGTTAGTGGTGATCACCTAAAACCCCAACTATACTCAATCAAGGTTGCCCTCATACTCTATTTTTTAGACCCCAAACAACCTGTCTAAAACCCAAAGTCCTGTTGACCTCTACTTTAATTGCTTAGGTCATCATTCTAATTCTTGAAAACATTTTGGAATGCTAGTTTTGCCTTTCATGTCGTCTTTCCTTCCAAATTTTGTGTCATCTACAAATGTAATAAACCTGCCATCTTTGGCTCCAAATTAATTGATTAAAAATATTGACCTGTGGTTTCAAATATAAGCCTCCCTCTATGGATTCACTATTACTAATGCTTCACTCAGTCACTTACCAGCTTCATCCAATCCACATTTAACCACCTGATCGACAGAACAGAGAAGAGCGTAAGTGTTACGCACTTCTTGGAAGCAACATTTTTTCCCTTTTTATCTTTTATTCAGTCTACTTTCTTTCCATCCAATTCTATTTTCTTCATTCCTCCACATTTTTCATATTACATATCCTGGTCTTATATACGGTCCCTTTTCCCCAGTGTTCATTTTGCTACAAAGTAAAGAACCTCCATTGTGTTTTTTTGGGATTCCTTTGCCTTTTGCCTGCAAGCAGCCCTGGCTGAGTCTGTGCTTGCCCCAGGAAGCTCTTTGATGCTTGCCAAGCCGCAGCCCCTGCGCAGGTGAAGGGCTTTCCTCATGCTCATAGCATTTGGCAGAGGAGGAGTTTCTGAGAAATTGATCAACACCCCCAGACCAATTTATTTTCCTCCACCTCCAGAATTACATCAATTGTAATCTTCCTCAAACATCAAATGAGGATTTAAAGAAAGTTGAAACACAAATTATACGTGTGTTTGGGGATGCAAGAGGGGTGGAGGAGAAAGAAATTATTAGAAAGTTCTCAGCAGACTTCAAACTTTAATCTCGGCATTATTGTTTCTATAACCAAATGAATATTGCTGACTGGAAAAGAGAAAGATTGCCTTAAAGGCTATTTCAAAGCACGAATTAACCAACCATCCATTATCCAATTGAAAAATGGCAGTAGAATAAAATGCTTTGGGAACTAAAGAATTTGTGGTAGATGTTCTGCAGAACCGCTCTGTGATAACATGTGAGCAGCTGCTGCCTGATCAAAGCTTTTCATGGATATAATTAACATCGCAACAAATAAGGCTAGAAAGGAACCTTCCAAGGTCTGTCCAAGTAAATAATTTTACTTTAAAAAAGGTTGACTTTCTTATATAACCTTGTGACCATTATTATTATAAAATAAATTAAATGGAGTTCAGGGTAAGCAAGTAGACCTATACAAAAGTGTGGGAAGTAGTTGAGTAATGGTTCAATAAGTTGGACATTTTACTTACTGATTTTTTTCTTTATATTTGATTCCCTCATTTAGACAAGTCAATGTGGGCATTAGGACATTAATTCTCATTTAAAGAAAATTGTCTGGAACACAACTTCATTACCCTGTAGTTACCTGTGGATGAAAGGGACGAACTCTGGAGTCAATAGAACCTTTGCAAACCTGAGGAGGTATAGGTAACCTCAGCTCAGGTGGCTGAATGATTCCTGTGCTTTAATATTTCTGAGAGAACCCCAAGACCTTTGAACCGGGTTAACTGGTACTCTAACCTATGATAAATCCTAGAGAATGATAGGGAAGTCTAGGTCAGCATCCAAAGAGCTAAGGATGAAAATGAATTGTGTCCCCTGATAATGGAACTTTATGACCTAATCATTCATTCATTTATTCATTCAACATATATTGAGGGAGTATTATGTGTCACACTTCTCTTAGCACCATACCACCCCTACAACCTTGAACAAATCACTTATCTTCTCTAAGTCTAAATTTTACCATCCAGATATTTCCCTGAAGGAGTTGTGAGGTGTAGTGACTTATATATTTAAGACTCCAGCAGAGTAACTGGTTGGATGCTCAACCTCCCTTCCCTTTTTCTTAGCATTGAGACTTCTTTTCCATGTAATTTGTAATAATATGAAATAAGTCTCACTTCTTAACAGCAAATTCCTCTCTGCAGTCTTGGGTCAACAGGAATTGTGAGTGATCTGTGTTTGCTGATGAAATTAAAGTATTTAAATATTATTACAACTGATAAAATATTTTTGCAAGATAATCCACCAAGACCAAGGATATCGTTCTTTGTCAAATAGCACTCTGAGGCTTGCTAACTGCAGTGCATACAAATTCACACATTTCTTGAGCCTCTTTGTTTCACAGCAAACATGAGCAATGACTTCCTTTCATTTATTAATTCTTACTGGAGCATTTTCCAGTAATACTTTAAAAAATCTCATAAACCAATTTTCTAAAATATAAAAAAATATAAAATTTTCCACATCATGCATAGACTTTCAGCTAGAATGATGTCTTAATGGAATAGAATCAAGGGAAACGAAAGCTAATTTCACAGATTGAATGTGGTTGTAGCAGTTGCCTTCTGATTTATATTCTAAATTTGAATTAATTTTGAAAGAAATGTGAAGATAGATTATTGTGGAACTGCCAAAAGCATATACCAAATTGTTACTTCATTAATTCAAGCATTTAAATAATAGATATTACTGAGCACCTAGTGTTTGCTAGGCACTGTGAAACTATATAGTTCTCAATGTCAAGGAGTTTACTCTAATGAGAAAGATAGGTAAACAATTACAGTTCTACAAGGTAATTGATACAAGAGGTGATCCAAGAGCAGGGGTGAATATGAGAAAGATGTAGCTGAGTCTACATGGGGAATTGAGGTGGCCATCAGAGAGGAAGCAAGCTGGTATGGAAGGGTGAGTGGTACATCACAGGTTGTATGAGTAGGACAAAGATATTTGGCAGTGAGAACATAAGGAGAAGAGCATGGATGCCTAAGGGAGTGTGGAGTAGTCAGGAAATGGAGAAGAGTAAACCAGCATTGTTAAATCATAAATTACTGTGAAAACAGGAACAGGCAGGGCTGGGGAGAAATGAGGCCCAGTAGATAGGGAGAAGCCAAATCATCTAAGCCTTGTGTACCAGGTAAAGATATGCCAATGTTTTCTCCACTCTGTAGGTTGTGGGAGAAGTTACTGAAGAATTTTGAATAGCGAAGTTCTGTAATCAAATGGGTATGTTCAGGTTCCTAAAGAAGACTAACAATGTTGTGATTGTTTTGTTGTTTAAAAGTTACAGAAATGGCACGCACACCCTTTTGTTCCTAGGGATTTCAATGGTTCTCCTTGTAACAGAATTCAGAAATGCCAAAAGCAATATTTGAAATAATGATACATCAGAATTATAATAAGAGCCTGTGAGCAGATTTTTAGTTAACAGATTTTTAATAGGCTGTGATGTAATCCTTAATGGAGAGGATTTAATTATAAAAGATCGCTTGCCTCTAATGGAAATTTGGCTGGGTGCGTTTTTATTGCTCAGTGAATTAAAAGTTTTATATAGGATTACATTGTTAAGATTCTTGGAGAAAAACACATAAACACCAATGAAAACTTCCCACTCCTTTTCTTTATCTCTTTCAGCAAAGCAGTAAATTGGCCAGAAATAAAATTCGTTTAAATTTTGTATAATTTTTATAATTTCAGGGGTTAAGCATCCGAAAAGCCAGAGTGAACCAGCATTCCCTGAAGAAGAAGAAGGCATCAATGAGAGAGAGGAGCAGTGGGACCATTAATTGCTGGTCTGCAGCAAGAAGGCTTCTTGGGGATACCTGAACTGTTAACTTTTCTGAATATCCCATGAACCTCCACTGCTTGACTTCCGGCAGCATCCTCCACCTCTGCACTCACACTCACACAGTAGTTATGCACCTCCCGGAAGCCTCCTTGACTGAACTTTAGAACTAATTACATATTGCTCCACATCACTTACGATTAAAGAATAAGCATTTATTTTACAGTGATTTTTCTTTTTCACTACGTAGAAATTTGCAGACATGTGACTGTTGTAACTTTAATACTGCCAGAGCTTGATCCCTGACGTCTTACTGAAAAGATTTGCATTCTAAGGTCAAATGTAAATAGCATCACTTTAAGAGTAAAAAAATAAATATTAAATACATTTAGATGATGGCGTGTGTGTGGGCTTAAATTAAAGAGAAATGTCTAATGAAACTTTTAGGTTAAGATCTACATTTATCATGTTTCTGTATACAGAATAGAACACAGTGTTCATTTCAAAATGATGAAGAAATGCCAGGTTTGTGATTTGAAACACCACACTATTGGATATTAAACACCTCTTTCCCTCCAATACCACATTAATGGTTACTTATAGAATCGCATAATTCTGTTCATTTTTAAAGCTGGAAGATATGTATTTCCCAGTATTTCCTCTAGTGATTAAGAAAGAAAAATGATAAATCTAAAAAAAAAAATGCCAAGTCCCGCTGCCCCTTTTTTTGGTTATTACTTAAAATTTAGGCCACCTATTTCCTATTGCATTTTAATAAATAATTAGCATTGTATTAATTGTCTATATAATAAAATAAGAAATTCCATTAATTCATGCATATAGTCATTTGTTCATTAATTCAATAGTTATTTTTTATGAGCTTATCCCTAGGAAAGTACTCTGCTGGGAGTTATAAAAATAAAGGAAGGATAATTCTCCTATAGAATTGGCAGAGAAGATAAAGCATTAGTATAAAGCAAGGTTTTACAACACAGTATATATTTATTGAATATAACTTTTTGAAAATTTGAAGTTCTGGCCTTATGAACAATTTAAATTATTCATGACATTTGGATGCAAAGTATCTAAACCACAAAGTTTAGTGGGGATGGAGGTGTGCCCAATTTGGTTCCAACACTGATGATATTAGTGAGGTCCAAATATACCATGGATTAAAAAAAACAAAAAGATATCTCAAAAGTCAGTAAAGGAAAAATTAAGACAGGAAGAAAAAAGTCAAATGTGAAATCCACTGTGGTCAAGATTCAAAAATGTAAAATGATTGTTTATAATTTTGAATATGAGTATTATAATACAGAGAGTAAGAGAGTTTTATTAAGTTATAAGAGAATGCAGCAGAGGTAACATTTTCCTTAGCATATTTTCTCCAAGAAAACAAATGTAAAACTCATTGATAAGTAGTGCCATGTGTATGAATGAGTTTTCTAGTTCCTCCTTCCTTCCTCCTCTTTCTTCCCTCCCTTCCTTCCTTTCTCTTCTCTCTCTCTATTTCCCTCCTCCCTTTCTTCCTTTCTCCCT
>NW_012149174.1:9019289-9025421 GCF_000956105.1 Propithecus coquereli
CACTATAATATAATGCCTAGTAGATTGGCTTTGAGTCACTCTGACTCGGATTCAAATTCAACCTCTAGCAGATTTTTGACTCAGTTTCTTCATTTGTAAAATGGGTATAATCATACCTAATCTACTGGACGGTTGTGAGACTTAAATGACACATGACCTAAAAAATGCTTAGCCCAACTCAGTGGGCATTTAATAATTGGTGTCTATTATTATTAGAGGTAGAAAGGACCTCAGAGGCACCTATCCAAACCTTACCTAATGCATGATCCTCTTCAACGTCACAGGCAAGTGATTGATCACCCCACTTATTCCCGAGTAACTCCAGCTGGACCCTAAGCCAACCAAACAGCTCTGATTGTTCTTCTGCATGTTAAACTCTCCCCTTCTCCTACATCTTTACCTCTTCCTCTTTTATTCACCTCTGAATAAACTTTAACAGAATACGTTAACTCTTTTCCTGTATCTCAGCCATTCAGACATTGAAGAACATTCTGAAGTCATTTCCTAAGTGGCCTCTTTTCTTTGATAAAATGTCATCAATTCCTCTAAAGTTTTTGTGAAGAGGCTACCACTCAACTGTAGGTCTTTCCTTGACATTTATTTTGCGGACACAGACATTGGTGCAGCCACTTCCCTTGCCGGATTTAATAATCTGTTTTATGCAGACCATGGAGACTTGGTCTGTAGAGGCAAGATGAACACGAGAGTGGATTGGTGAGAAAAGTAGGCAAAGGAGGAAACTTGAAGCTTGGAGACAAAGAAAAAATTCTGGATGAAGTAAATTAAAATGATATCGGATTCATCTTCATTGTTTATTTTTTACTCTACCTATATGACTTAGCAATTTTTTCCCTTTTCTCTGACTTTCAGTAACAATGAGGCTAATTTGAAGTAATGAGCATAGTGAATCCCAGGGATATATGAAGTTACCATACTAGAATCCTAATAGTAACAGATTATTAGAGTTTATTCACAAATAAGTATTAAAATTGCATATGAGCATAAACACTTTTAGGTAAGTAGACATGTTTTTTCTAGTATTCATTTTGCACTTAAAACTGTTTGCTTTTATTAATAAAGCAAACAGTGGTTGAAATTCAGATTCTTCAGCCTCAGAGCACACAGAAAATTCAAAATTGTGTCAGGCAGGAAAGCATGTAGCAGCAAATAAGAGAAAAATCAACAAACAATGGCATAGAGGTTTGTCTGTGTCATGCAATACAGTGTCCAGGACTAGAACAGTGTGACACCAAAGAGCAAGAGGCACTTTTCATATCCCTTAACATTCTCAGAGTTGGAACATCACGGTCTCAAGAGAGCTGCTGCTTCAGGCATCTAGTCTGTTCTAAGCAGGAAAAACAGTGGGAAGAGAAAAGGAAAGAACCCGCAGCAAAGAAGAAAGGCTTTTCCAGAAACCCTCGACTAATGTCTCATGGTCAGGAGCTGTGTCACAGAGCCACACCTTTATGCACCGGTGTTTGAGAAAGAAAATATGTTTAACCAGGTCCCTTGCCACATGCCAACTAACTTTCTCATTTTGAATGTGGGCATGGATATTGTTTGTGCAATCGGCAGTATCCGATTTCCAAACGAACAGAATTTAGGGATTTTCTTCTTAAGGCATTTAAAGGAAGCACTGGATACCTGTACATGTCAAGAAATTAAAAGCATTAATACTCACTTGATATTTTTGCTAATTTAAAATGCATAAATTAAGTCATGTTTATGATAGACCTGTAGCTAGATAGAACTAGATATTATTAATTATTCTATACTATTTTTCACAGGATTATTTGGTGATGTTTAAAAAAGTATGCTTTATAAACAAGAGACAAAAATTCTAGTTCATTGTTCAATAAATATGTATGACTACCTGTGACATATTAGACATTGTTTAAGTGCTGGGGATACAGGTATTTATAAGATAGTTAAGGTCTTTAAATCCATGGGTATAGACGCTAGTGTTTGAAGACAGTCCATATTACCTGTAAACTAATAAATCAATGAGATTTCAGATAATGATCAATTTTTGGAAGAAAATAAAACAAGGTGATATGGCAGAGGGTAGTATCTTCTCTTTATTATAGTGATGTGTGCCCTTGACGAATCCTTTGACCACCCTGGGATGCAGTTTTCTGATCAGTGGAATGTGGAGAATGACATAAGTGATGACCAGATGAACTTGTGAGGGCTCCTCTGACTCTAAGATCTTTGTTTCTCTTCCCTAATTCTCTTTCGGGAATTGCAGACAAGTAGCAAAGGAGATTGGAAGAGATGGGAAGAGACAGAAAGCAGAAGCAGAAGTATTATACTATGAGAAGGTGGGATCAGAAGAGAAAAGGGATATCCTCATGTGCTTGTATGACAGTCAGCAGAATAAAATTGAGTTGGAAATGTACACACATACACATATGCATGTAATAGAATTAGCATTGTAACCAATAGTTTTCTGTCTTTTAAAACTTCCTCTTAGAAAATTAACTTTAAAAATGATGATGTTTTTGTTTGTTGTTTTATTAAGATTTAAAAGTTCTTCCAGGAAAAATTTCCTCCTACAAATCACTAATTGCATCATTTACTCTATCCAAGCACACAAGCTACGTTGCTACTAAGTACTGCATACAAGATTTTTCCCTTTACAGAGATTTCCATGATGTGGTATTAAATTCTCTGGAAAGCTTCCACTATGTTCTGGAGTATTTTCTTTTTCTCCTCCAGGTGCAAAATGAGTTGATAACAACCAGAAGTTGACTTGTTAGTGCTGTGCTTCTACTTGAGTTTGGAAAAATCCCAACACAAAACAAACACCACCCCCACCACCTCCAACTCCATCCCAATGCGTTATTTGCTCCCTACTAAACTGCCTTCTAAAGCACTTTGGATATTTCATACAGAAATATTAACATGTTTTTCAGAAATTTTTTCTGCATTTTATGCTTTTTCTAATTATCTATATTACACTATCTGCCAAGTTTTTCCCTTTGGTTTTAATTTATTTCTCTCTACAACTAAAAGGGAAATCTTGAATTTGGGTAAATTTTTAGTGATTCATTTTGAGTTTCTATTATTCTAAAATCAATGGGGAGGCTTTCATACACACACTTCCTTTGTTTCTTTTTCACATTCCACTGTGTTTATTTATTCCTTTGTTTCTTTTTCAAATTCCATTGGTATTGCTTTGATTTAGTTCCACAAATCTTTATTGATAGTTTACCTTCCAACTATTGTTAAGCATTAGAATTATAGAAATAAAAAGGCTATTATTGTCATTGCCATCCTGCTAGTAAATACTTGTTTAATTCTTTACCATTATGTTAAAGTAGTTTCACCTATATGTCTCAGTTAATAATCACATAAATATGTATAATAGATAAGATATATTTTATAAATAAGAAAACTAGGGTCCAAAGAAAATAAGTGGCCCTAAATGAACCAATAATACGACAAACCCTTCCACTAGTTTATGATTTGTTTGAGAAATTGTCATAGTTTTTAGGATAGCAAAGCCCATCCTCCTTGGGAACCACAGACTTTTATGCTTTCTTATCCATTGTCTTATCGATTGACTTAGAACTGAACTTCCACAGTAACAGACAGGTGTGTTATCTCAGACATAAAGCATAAGTGGATAGTTTGGCTATTGATGAATTTGACTGTGAGGGGTGGGAAGAACTGGAGTTCTACTTTAATTCTTTGACATTGACTTCAAACTAAGATGACCTATGACAAATAAAAGAAGGAAATTTGAAACTCTTTTTAAAGTATTTGGTTCATTTTAGAATATTTTCTATGTTTAAACCTATACTTTAAAAAATGATCTTTAATATTCTCCTTCCATGATGTGCTGCTACAAAAAAAGAAAAAACAAAGAAAAAATAACCTTTAATATATGAGAAAGAGAATTTCTGAGTTTATGACAATCTTATGTATAATTTTTTCTTAAAGAACTAGACATCAACCTTTTTAATTTGTTTCTTTTTCTCAATTCCTAATAAGTTACAAAATTAAAATGAAAATAATTCACAAATTGCTGTTTTTATTATATTGCTCCCCCTCATCCATCCCAGGATTTGAAGAATGATAATTTTCACTTACTACTCCCAGACTTTGTATCACCAAAGAAATAAAAATAATATGAATAAGCATAATTACCCTAGACCTAAATGTGCAAGTGTGGAATATGTTATAGATATTATGACATTGAAAGAAACAAATTTGCTATTTAATGAAGAGCTAAAGAGAATATTCTATCTGCTGTTCTCCTCAAGCTAACTGAGGAATGAGTTTAATTGATTTCAAAATACCATTCTTCTCAAAAATAACAAAGGTAAACATATCAGTAATCAAAGCAATGGAACAATAAGAACTTTAAAAAACAAAGAGCTTGCAGATGGTTGAACATCCCTCTAATAATTACATGACAATATCTTTTATTTCTTTATGGTTTGAAAAGACTAGCATTTTTCAAGGCCTTGCAGTAGGTAGGTGGCTTTCCCATTACATTTCTCCCCTGCAGCATAAATTTTGAGTGTGTTTCCCTAATCAGACTAATTATATCACCATATGTTGATCTCTTCCTTCTTCTTTTGCCCTAATGGGACAAAGATTTTCTATTTTGAATTTGTCACTGGTTAGTTACGTTTGTCAAGTGTTTTAAATATTACACTATATTACACTTGGCAAATGTAAAGCGTCCTTTATTTGCTTCTGAGAATATTCAATAGTCTAAAAATTAAAACTTGACATGAAGGTTAATTATGACTAAGATAGGAATTATACTACTAAATCCTGAACTTGTATATGATACCATGCTTGAGCTTTGCATTTTTATTGTTAGTGTAAATGGAGTTTACATAGGAAGTAGTCCATTGGAACTGGTTGATATCAAAATGAAATTTTTCAAAATAATTTTTTTGTAGTACAGGCAGAAAAGTATTAAAAATTAGACTTTGTCATAAACTGCCAAAAGCCATGCCTGTAGAAAGTAATTTAATGTAATATTTCAGGGAAAATATAGTTACCAAAACCAATCTTCTTGTTTTCTTTCATTTGTAATGTGGAGTTAAAAATTTTTACTATTGAGCAATATAATATGTGTTTAGAATTTATATATGTATGTTTGTATGCATGTATATATACACATATGTATTAGTATATATAAAATGTGTATATACACATGCACGTATATATAAAATGTACACTAAATGTGTGTATATGTAGATATATAGAATGTTTCACTAAACTGAAATAAAAAAGAAACTTTTTTAAAAAGAGAAGAAATTTAACCTGTTTGCTATCAAATTAGCACAGAGAATTAAAGCTTTATTAGATAAATACATCCCAAAGTTACATTTCCCTATTCTCTTCTGTTAAGAAGCCAGGTGAGAGTGGAAGGAGGAGACTGGGCGAGGGTTGAGGTGAGGCGGTGCTGACAAAAGGTGCCTTAGGTGAAAAGAAAGAGTTGAACAGAGGGAGAGAGCCTGAGCAGGTGAGGCCAGCTCCTCCTCTCTCCCTGTCTCTGGCCATACAACTTGCTCTCTGGAGCTTCCTGTCCACTGCTGCTAGGTAATCTGCACATGAATGTGTCTCTGCACCATGCTAGGTCCTTTACGTAGCCTTTTTTCCTCTGGTGGGTTGGAAGATTATGATTCCAATGTTGACCCACTTGGCTTCTAGACTATATCTGACTCACCACACTTGGTGGATGCATCTGTTCCTCTCACATGGACAATTTCCACGTTATGAAGACCCTCTCCTTTTTTCTTTCCTCCAAAGAAAGCTTTTTTATTTTGCCGATACTGTTGATGAAGAGTCTGTGAAATCTGGGGAGTTTGCTGGTGTGTGTATGTGTATAGTTTTTTTTTTTTCTTTGAGAAACTGCTATTTTTGCATCTCAGTGCACCTGGATGTCTGATAATGTGTTTTATTTAATAAGCCATCCAGGAAGTCTAAAGTGTACTGTTATGTTATCTTTATGCTGATATTTTTCTTTTTAATATTTACATTAAAATTTTTCCCCAAAATAGAATGTCTACATGATATGGCAATCAACCAATTTATCAATGTATTTATCTACCTATTATCTATATGTATACATCAATCTATATCTCTATCTGTATCTATTTAACTATA
>NW_012149174.1:9026306-9028495 GCF_000956105.1 Propithecus coquereli
TAATGTACTCCCCAATCGTTTGTTCCAAGAAAAAACACGAACGGCTTTTTGGGATTCTGTACATCTAAAGTGCTTGAAAAGTGAGGTTTATTTTGCCTAAATCAACCAGAGATATTACTGAAAAGGATTAACTCAGCCATATACTAAGCAGCACAAATAAGAATAAACTTTTCTTTCCTGCCTTCATGCATTCATTCACATTCATTTATTCGACAAATATTTACTGAACACTTATTATGTGTAAAGGGCAGTGTTTCTTTACCTTAAAATCTAGCAGCAAGCATATGATGCAGAGAGCTACAATTCTGCACAGAGGGTAGCAGATCAGTATTCATCCAGAGAAGAGTGATTTGGAGTTCTAGCCAGAGGTATGAGAAGAGGCTTTGTGAGAGAGTTGGCATATGCAAAGGTCCTTAGAGGAAGGAGGATTGGTGACAGGTAAGGATGGCAAAGAGACCAATAAGACAGGACAGGAGAGGCACTCAGTACAAAGGCATGGCAGACATCCAGGAACAACGAATACCATAATGAAGGCTATAACTTTAAAAAATAGGCTACAGTTAGACTGTGAGGGGATTTGAGTGTTGTATTAAGGAGTTTAAGCTTTACCTACAGCCCAGTGGCTCTCAAAGTGAGATCCGCAATCCAGTAGCATCAGCCTCACCTGGGGCCCCATCCCAGACCTACAGAATCGGAATCTCTGGTGATGGGGCTCAGCCACCTGTTGGTCAAGGAACCCTCCAGGTGGTGCTCATGCATGCTGAAGGCTGAGAACCGGTGCTGTGGCCAGCCCTTCTAGACTGGTACGTGTGCTGGAGGTATTGACATTGCCAGTCCTCAGGGAGGCTGGCAGGCCTGGGGAAGCTGGAGGTCTTGGGGTTGACTGTCGCTGGCACAAGCAGCCTCATTCTTTTTCCAGGGCACCCAGCTCCTTGACCTGAAATAGAAGCGCTGTGCCTAGCAGGCCTGTGGGCAAAACATGCCATGTGGATGGCCTTTGCATGCCCTCTCCCCATCAGCTAAGAATGGGTTTTACATTTTTAAAGGGTTGTAAAGGAGAAAATGAAGAGACAAGAGAAGAAAGAGAGGAAGAAACAGAAGGCGAGGAGGAGAAGTAAATGATGAAGGAGGAGGAGGAAGAGAAGGAGGGGAAAGAGTAGGAGAAAGAGAGGAAGGGCAGTGTCACACAGCCTGTGCCGCCGAAGATATTTATTGTCTGAGCCTTTACAGAAAAGGTTTGCTGACCCCTGATGTAGACAAGGGGAAACTGTTTTTAAGAAGAGGAACAATAGGTCCAATGAATTCATGAAGGAGATTTAACATAACAGTGTGCAGAAAAAAAAAAAAAAGACAGAAGAGCTAGAAGCACAGAAGCCAAATATTCAACATGAGTAACATGGTAAAGGCCTAAACAATGAAAGTCTTCAGAAATGTATAGCTGACGTCAATATATCAACTTCAATCAAAAACAGGATGTGCTGTACGCAAGCTGTATTAGGCTATGAGGAAATAAGGTAACAAAACATAAACCCCTGCTCCCCTGAAACACCTAGTCTACCTTGCAGGCTAAGTGAAGAATGCTATTTAGATGCTATCTATAACAAAGAATTGAAGTTGGCTTAAAAATAAGGGATGAAATGCATATTAGTTTTGTAATCTGAGACAAATATTATTAAAACAATCATAAAAAAGGTCCTATAGCTATCATTTGGTTCTGTTCTTCAGAGGGAAAATCGTGATTTTTCATGAGTGGAGCAGGAGTTAGAAAACAAAAAGTTTGGAAGTTAGAAATCTCTAATTTAATATTTAATCTGAAACCAAGTTTTATACACCCAAACACACATACGTGCGCACACACACACACACACACACACACACACAGAGTAAGGTAAAATTAATTCATTCTTGATACACAGGGATATTCTTATTTCTAAATAAAATTGTTATTTTTACTTGTTCATGTGCATGCACAGTATTATTCATCAAAAAATAAATTTTTAAAAATGAACTCTAATGTAATTTAATACCTTTTAGGGTGAGGACATAAAAAATGAACATATTTTTACATTTAGCTAATAATTTAGGAATGATAAGGTGGTATGCTAAGTGAAGTTGAAGGGAAAAGAAAGACCTTTTCATCAATATTCAAAGTCAAGGACTTTGAAAAACAGATATATTTTTTTTTTTTT
>NW_012149174.1:9030307-9042549 GCF_000956105.1 Propithecus coquereli
CCAATCACAAAAATCAAAGGCACCTTATCTACGGTAATACATGGTTTAATTGGTCACCAAAGCACACACAACCCTGCTGTTGGTCACTGAAAACCCTGCCCTCCAAAATTTTTAAGGACAAGTTCCTACAAAATGGAATTAAAGGTAGAAAAGGAGTTAGATTCCCTTACACTTCAAATCTGGTCTCCTTCACTTCCTAGCTGCAGGACATTACTCAAATTATTTGAACCTGCTCTGCCACACTTCCTTATCTATAAATGGGAATAATAATGCCTTAAAGAGTAGTTATAGGGAAAAAGAGAGATAATGTAAGAAAATAACATAATGCAGTAGTGAGAGTATAATAAACTAGAATAACTACATAATTATAATCTTTAATTTTCAGAAATAAAAATGTATCAGCTTGAGATGCAAAGGAAGCTTTTCAACCTTTTCGAATGTTAAGAAATAACCCATACATTTATTAATATTATTAAGGGATAAAAATCCCCAAATGGAGCTTTCTTTTGGAGATAGGGTCTTGCTCTGTTGCCCTGGCTAGAGTGCAGTGGTGTCATCATAGCTCACAGCAACTTCAAACTCCTGGGCTTAAGTGATTCTCCTGCTTCAGCCTCCCAAGTAGCTGGGACTACAGGCCTGCACCACCATGACTGGCTAATTTTTTCTATTTTTGGTAGAAACAGGGTCCTGCTCTTGCTCAGGCTGGTCTCGAACTCCTAACCTCAAATGATCCTCCTGCCTCGGTCTCCCAGAATGCTAGGATTACAGGTGTGAGCCACCACGTCCAGCCCCAAATAGAACTTTAAATATATGTAGGCCCATATATAAAATGTGTATCTTAAATATTTGTAATTCCCTCCAAAGAAATGATAAGAATGTAATGCAGGACATTGTGAGGTGTTCATTTATTAACTCTAAAATATACATTGTCTTTATTGTCTGAGGCTTGTACTAAACAGTGGATAAGCTTTACAGTATTTAGAAAAGCAATTAAACAGAGGACAGAAAGCTAAATATAGCTTCCAATAGAAATATGTGTTTTCTATCTAAATTATATTTCTAAATTAACATGTAGCCTTTAAAAGCTCTTCGATATTAGGGGAAATGTATCATGTAATCACACTTAAAGTAAAAAATTCAGTTAAGTGCCATGTATCTGATGACTAGCTAGGTTTTCACATCTTCATCCGGAATGTGCAGGCCACATGGAGACACGGCCTAAGGGGTGACACATGCTGTGCCAGTTACTCTCCACTCAGTTACTTGAGACTCACTAGGGCTTCACCTTCACTCTGCACCCTTTGCTTCTTTACTGTTCTCCTGTGGTGCCTTATTCACATTGCTCTTCCTCACAGAGCCTTCTTTTTCACTGTGCCTCTGCCTCACCCCACACAGACGCTGCAGAAAGAAAAAAAAAGGTCTTTGGTGCCAGAGAGACCTAGAAGCAAATCCAGTGTGGAGTCTGCCAGTGGAGACCTGTGTGGTCTTGGACAAGGCTCTTTCTCTGAGACTCAGTTTCCTTTACTCATATTGATGCCACTTTGATGGATTATAGATAATATTTGTTAAGTATTACATGGAGGCTGCATGTGGAAGATAGGCAATGGTTATAAACTTTTGTTATTATTTATTATTTATCAACTCACGTTAAGTCTTCTTGAAAGTTCTGAAGATGGAAACAGTTTTTACCTCTTCTAATATCTACAGATACGTTTTACTTACATCTGGTTACTGTCTTCATCTTCGTTCTTTTTTCTTTTTTATGTAGAGATGAGGTCTTGCTGCGTCGCCTAGGCTGGAGTGCCATGGCTATTCACAGTGCCATCACTGTGCACTGCAGCCTCGAACGCCTGCTTCAGCACCCAGATTAGCTGGGACTACAGGTGCGTGCCAACACGTCCAGCTTGCATCTGGTTACTTTTGGATGTGGCATTTTAGTTAGTAAGTATAAATTGTAGTATGTATAGACTATCTCCTTCATACTACTTGAAGTTTCTAGAGAAAAGATTTAGGTTTCCATATTCATATATGCACCAGACTTCTGGTCAGGAGTTTGCAAATAATAGGTATTCAAGGCATATTTCTTTAATGGAGCAAAAGTCACTTTCTGACAAAACTGTATCAATTTTTGCATTGGTCTACTTCAGCTTTTCCTCAATTCCTCCAACTTTTCAATGCCCCACCAAATGGAATTGCATTAAACACCAAATGTTTCACAATATTGTCCCTCAAATATGATTTATTTAGCAATCGTATATAATAGGAAATACAGAGAATTACAGCATACTAAAAACACAAGAATTGTAGGTGCCATGTTAAAAATTAAATAAAAGAGGTTCTGGTTAAAAGAAAAGGCATCTGAACTTGCAAGATATATATGTTGGGTAGCGGAGGATAAAAATGCAAAGCGGGACATTTAAAGTGCAGCAGCCCAACTCATCATCCCTCTCTTCAGAATGGGCTCAACGTTGATGTTTGCAGAAGAGATGGGTGCAGACAATCTCCGCTCTGACTTCCTACTACTTGGTGCTAAGTAGTAGCTGTCTTCAGGGGGGGAGGCAGGGAAGGAAGAAATATGAAAGATTGAAAGAAAAAAGGAGAGAAGTAGGAAGTGTAGGGGAGAGAGAGAAAGAGGGAAGGAGGGAGATTAGGAAAATAATAAGTGCACTAAGCAGCATGACAGCTCTTCTGAAGAAGCAAAGCATCTTCTCCACTCCCTCTGGAAGTTTGGTCACAGTGCTTTAAGTCACATAACCTGGAAAATTAGGTTAAAGCCCATATACAGAAATTGATGAATTCTTTGCATTCTATTTTTTTAATAACAAGAGAGTATAGATCTTAAAGTATTAACAGGAATAAAGTGGCTATGTTTCCTATGACATTCAAGAAGCAGTGTCTCAGTTTACTTCTCCCTTGAGAGGTGCTATAGCTTTACTGAAAGACAATTGGCTCAAATAGGAACAACAGTAATTAGACTTCCCAGATAGTCAGATTCTATTTTAAATGCAGAATATTTTCTATTAATAGGTGGTAAATAGCTCATTTTAAAAAGCCATTAAAAGCAGTAGTTACAGTTTCTCCATAAATAGAAATGAAAGTCCATTTTTAAAGAACCAAAAGTCACCATGATGTACATATCTATAAATGCTTCCCCCAGCACATTATTATAGATCAATCTTTACTGCTTACATTTAAAATATCAATTGCATTGTAATGTCTATGCTACAATTATTTAGCTGTGTTCTGCACAAAATTCAGATAAAACTAAAGCTAAGGACCTTATTCACAGAACATTTAAAAGCATTTTTATACAGAGTCTACACACAAATATATCTTAAATTACAATGATGCATACTAAATATGCATATAGAATATGGCTTACACATTAAAAGAGATCTAAGTTGTGAGTTATAAAATCTCACTACTTAGGCTTAACAGCTTCTGATTGTATCCATTTCTAAAATATTGCTTAGCATTGTGAAATCCAGGAAGGAAGCAGGTGCAACAGAAAACTCGTTAGGATGGATGAATCCTCCTTCATGTCATTTAATTGATGGCTACTCTTGATTCTTTCCATCCAATTTCTGCCTTTCACAAAGACAAATTCACTGAAGCTCACCATTAAAATGTTCGTACAGTGAAAAGTTACAATACCTAATTGTGCTTGACCTTTCTTGTCAGCTAATAACAAACAAATAAAGATAGTTCAGTTTGGAGCAAAAGAAAGGCTTTGCACATGCTCAGGCAAAACATGACAAGGAAGCAGAGCCTCATAGGGTTGCAGTTTGTTTCTGGGCAGCAAACTTTGAAAGCTGCATCAAATAGTGTTACCTGTACAGAAAAATGTGGGCTTCCATTTTCATAGACATTTTGAACACACACATAAACACACATATACACATACTTCTTGTGTCTTATCCCTTGGCTTGTAATATATTTTGTTACATCTTGATGGGATAACCATCCCAGAAGGCAAATTCCATTTTCCATTCTGGTGTCTGTCTCTACCAATGGTTGACAATCTCGTTTTTTTGTTTTCATGGACTGTAGAAACCATGTGACCTGCGTCATGACCACGCCCATGGAAGTGATGCATTAGTGTATTAAAACCATGGGATGGATGGATACAAGCTGGTCCGCTACATTCGAGGAAGGGTTTCACTGCCATTTCTCAGTATGAGAGTTACAATGAGGTGTTCATCAGATCACTGTGCTGGGCTATGATGCTCCGTTGTTGCCACAGGACTTCAACTACAGCTTCTGATGAGTCCCACCTCTCATTCTGTTCTCATGCATTTAAAATGAGGACAATCTATATAGCCTGCTCCCCAGCACTGCAAAAAATATATTTTCCATAATTCTGGTTTTGCTTTCCTTTTATTTTAGACCTTGAACAATATGTAATTAGAGCACTCCGTGTAAGACAGTGCAAGGAAGTAAATTTAAAAAGCCTTCATCTTCTGCACATGTATTGCACAGTCTCTACGACTGGCTCAAAGTGAGAAAAATTTAAAGCTGTCTGACTTTTGTCTTAAAAATTTTTCTGGCTTGATTGAAGAAGGCCAAATTGTGGAGGAAAAACAATGGCAGAAGCACTGGCTAGAAACTCTGATAGCAACTTGAGTGTATTTATTCGGCCAGAATGACTAGCTCAAAATTTGTGTTCTTCTTAATTCCTTATGTAGATGTCCATAAAAATGGCCCGATCCAACTGTACGTTGAAAAAAGAGACACAGCTTTGTGGAAAGTTGAGGATTTAGGACGTTTTCGTGCTGCTTTCATTATCCTAAAATAAAATCCAAATGAAAATGAAGATCAGAGAAGAGGTGGAGGGGGTAGGGAGTGGAGAGGCTTAGGCAGATGCTGGTCAAATGATACAAAACTTCAGTGACATAGGAGGAATAAGTCCAAGAGATCTATTGTACAACATGGTAACCATACTTAATAACAATGTATTATATCCTTGAAAATTGCTACTAAGAGAGTGGATTTTAAATGTTCTCACCCCCAAAATATGATAAGCCTGTGAGGTAATATGTATGTTAATTAGCTTGATTTAGCCATTTCACAATTTCAGAACAATACATTATACCTGATAATATACATGATTTTTATTTGTGAATTACAAAATAAAGAAAGAAAAAGAAGATCATGATTTAGTCATATACAGGCATTAATTACTGTGCGGCAATTTCACATTGGACTTTATATACCTGGTCAAGAATGAGGGATTTATCAGTATATAATAGAAAGTGGTTTACATCAGTTGGAATTCCTCTTCCGACTTGTACTCTGTGTATGTATGTGGTTTAATCCCAGTAAAAACTTTGATTCTTTAGATCAGAAGTCACAAACTCAAACAGCCATATGGGCCTACCATGTACTGTAAGTGAGTTAAGTGGCACTGGGTGTATGTAAAACAACCAGAATTACAGGGACTGTAGTGAAGTAAAGTTGTGCTCTTTAGTTCCGCCTAAAGACATTCAAAAACATATTTTAAATCAGTGTGGAAGTCAAACAAATCTGCAGACTAAAATACAGCCCGCAACTCATCAGTTTTTGGCCTCTTGTTGGGCAGTACACTCAAAATTAAAGAATTGGCATTGGCAAGAGAGGGAACACTTTCTCCACAGTGAGGAAACAGGTCTGATACTGGTTTGCTTTTGAAATGCCAGAAATCTCTAACATATCTTTCAAGGAAGATAATGTGATAAATGATATACCATTAGCTTTTTAAATAATAAAGTAGGATGGCATTGTACATCCAACCCCAATCTCATTTACTTTAATTAACAGAAACATAAAAGAAAAATTTAAGCAAAACAAAAGATTTTGTGGACTGGAACCTCTTAGAAATGATGACGAAATTATACAACAGTGTGAAAAGTGTATTTCAAAGGCTTCTTTCCTGTTCTATATATAGTGGTGCACATTGATTTATGAGGCCTGAACATGGCACAAATTTAATTAGAGCTCAATATTTCCTGGGAAAGCATCTCGCAGTAGGGCCTACACATTGAGAAGAGAGCAGGCAATGGCTTTCAGAGATGTGACCAGGCTGCCATAGATCTACAATTTCCGTGATAGTGGCAAAAGAATTAGCTACCAGTCACAAAGAAGGTGTGGTAAATTTGCACACAGGGAGCCTGCAGCCAAATCTAGACCATGTACATATTTTGTCTGGTCCACACAGTGTTTCAAAAAACTTTGAGCCAACATGAAAAATTGGAAGATTTTACATTAGGGAAAAAAAAGAAACAAAAAACAACTCTCTTAAGCACTAAAAACACCTGGAAACACTGGGCCCT
Source organism: Propithecus coquereli (assembly GCF_000956105.1). Classification (NCBI taxonomy): domain Eukaryota; kingdom Metazoa; phylum Chordata; class Mammalia; order Primates; family Indriidae; genus Propithecus; species Propithecus coquereli. The sequence goes on from NW_012149174.1 coordinate 9,036,616, forward strand.
CACTCCATGGCGAAAATCTGCCGGAGCCAAAGAGCAGCTGGCTGCAGCTGCAGCCTTCAGGTTGGGTGTGTCCTTTCTCTGTTTCTAAGACCGATGGATCGCTGCCTGTTGTCTCCCACACCACACCTGAGTCACAGCTGCCAATTTTCACCTCTTGTTTTCAGATCCTGCCCATTCCATCCTTTAAAGCACCTGCCTGTCCCTTGAAGGCATGTGAACTTCACCTACTGAAGGCCCTGTTTCCTGGAAGACTGTGTCTTTTTAGTTGAGAAAAAGAAAAGGATACTTCATTAACTGTCATATCTATCTATCTGTCTATCTAGCCTGAGACATTTTCATACAACGAAGAGTAATTTTTACAAATGTATTGGTGACCTGTGTTCCCTACATGCAATTTTTGAAACATGTTCATAAATATTCCAGATTCATGTCATGAATGCTTAGGAAATGCTGATCCTAAAGTTTTTTTTTTTCTTTTGAAGCTATATAGTGTATACCAGCTTGGAGATGTCCTATAAAAAAGAATCTTGCTTAATTTTGTCTTAGTTTTTTAATGATACTTATTTGCTAATAAAACTTTTTGTTACTTAAAACATTTATAAATATTCCACTGAATTAGTTTTCCCTAAAATATATTTCAGGGGCTCCATCATATATTATCAGGACCCAAACTCTTTTCTAGAATGACCGTGGGCTCTAAAGGTAATAAATTTATAGTTTGGATGGAGAGGAGGGAGGGGAATTTCTGTAGCTAATATGAGACAATATATTATAACTGTTAAGTATAGGGAGGAGTTTTAGTTGCTGAATAACCTTTTTGTGTCTTTATTTCTTTCCAAGCTTTATATACAAAATAGGAATCCCATTCACTAAGTTTGTCACACTTACTAAGTGTGGAATTGTTGAGAGACTAAGTGAGATAATGTATGCAAGATGTTCGCCACAGTACCTGATACTTTATAGTTGCTGTTAATGAAACTATTATTATGAATAAAAGACAGTCTTACAACTAACTGTCTTTGTAACTCAAGAACACTGAGGAAGGAATTATCTTAAAGGTTAATCACAGTTTAACTCTTTCATATCTAAAGCAACATCTGTGGAGCTGATAATAACATCCCAAAGACTTGGCATGATTCCCTCAGCATTTACCCCCACTACCACCCCCACAGCAAGACTCATTATAACACTTGAGTTTTGGTTTTTACGCTTTTTTAGTAGGCATTAAGACATCTCCACTATAAATACACCTTTCCTTTCTATAACTGCCTATACCTCCTTTGCACATCCAAGACAGAAGGTTCTCAATTTTAGTGGCCAGAAATATCAACAGACAGACTTATCGAAAATTAACATTTCCAAGGCAGCACTCCCAGAGTTAATAATTTCATAGATTGAAGACAAATCTTCATGGCTGAATTTTTAAAAAGAGAACCTCTAATACACATGTCCACAGATTTTAGCAAACATGATATTTGCTTCATAATATGTATTGATACTTGCTTTGTTTTTATTACAGGGTATAAATTTTTATATTTCTTACATGAAATAAAAGAAGAAATCAATCTAAAATGCTCATATTTCCTACATGAAGTAGAAAAGAAATGAGGATTAAATATCCCCAGGGATTATAGCTTATTCTTTTTAAAGAAGTAAAATTTTAGTCTCAGTGAGTATAATTTTTATTGATGAGCAAATTAAGAACTTTTGAAAGTTAAATGTTTAAAGTTTACCTGTTAAGGTTTTACCCCAAAAAACTGAAGATAAAGATTTTTTAAAAAAAAAAAGAATCCAGGAGGGGATTTAAATAAGATAACTTTGTTTCCTATGGTATTCTACAAACCATTTATTTTACAAATTAGAGTTCTTGTCTAGAAAATAAAATTACCTCTCATGTTTAAAATGACAGAAGCCATTAAGGTGTTTCAGACCTATGGGTGTGTATCAGCATGTTTTTCTTCAGCATTTACTAAGTCTTCTGAGTTCTTATGAAGATCAGTTTCACCTAAAAACAAACAAGGAAACAAATACACAAAACCCAAAATAAGCCTTTAAAAAACCTAATAAGGTTAGGAGATTTGAAACACTTTGTAAAACGTGGAAGACTGGATTTTACAATGGATTTGTGGCACATTTCTCCAAAGATATCAAACATTTTCTTTTCAGCCTGTGGATCCACAGAGCATAACAAGTCATCTTTGCTGGTTATATAAATTTTTGAAGTTGCAATTTAATCTGAGAATACAGAAAGAAATAAAACAAACAAGGCATGTTTAAATATCTATTAACTCACATGTAAAAATTATGCATGTTTTTCCTGAATATTTTTAATTGAAACAAATTCCTTTAAACAAACCCCCTAATGATCAGTGTCTTTTACCACACATTGCTTAGTTGCTATGAATTTACAACAAATGGGTATAAGAGAATAGTAAAGATAAGATAATAGTAAAGATAAGACATAATCTGTCAAAACAAACTCATGAAATTTATAGTCTTGGAATCACTCAGCTTCTGTATAAACTTTGAAGAAAAATAAAATATTAGCATGGAAAATGTTTTAATAGTTCTGGAGAGGTTATAGAGTATCTATGAAAAATAAAAATATAAAGAAAAATGTACACATAAGAATCTTATTACATAAGCAACAAACTAAACAAAATAAATAGAAATTAATTTTTTGAGTCAGTTACTCAAAACACCCTGATCTTTCAGAAAGTGTTCATGTATGATGGAATGTTCTTTCCATATGAAATTTGGTTGAAGATATTCTAAAAATTAAACTTCCCACTAATTAACTTTGAGATAATTCCTTTAACGTATATTGTAGGACAGTGTCAACTCAGTTGCAGCAGATTTTTATTGAGGTTACATAATTAGTGAACATACAGAACTTATAGGGTGTTATTACAAAGCAAATTTAAGTTGCCTCCCACCGTCTCTTTAAAATATATTCAATGGGGAAAATTTATCTTCTATGCCAGGATCAAAATATCATTTGGTTCACATGAAACATTCGTGAGGCACCTACACAGCCTTCTCTCCTTTGGCCCATCTGTCACCATCTAACTCTAGCTCTCTCAGTTAGGAACTAGACTCCATTCCCAATATCCCCTAAACTTCAGTCTCTCCAAGGGTCCTGGTGAAGCTCTCTTGCCTTGATTTGAGGTAAACAAGGAAGTATTTCTATACCTTTCCCAACAGCAGAGATCTCTGTAAACAAATCCTCTTCACAAATCCTTTTTCAACCTTACCAATCTAACCCTTTCATTTGTTTGTATTGGGTGGAAGTGTTAACCATCCTATAACTGGCTTTTGAATCTACTTTGAAATTCCTTTCTGACAAATCCGTTTGTTTTCTGACATTTATTTTCCTGGAGTCTTGGCTTAAACTTCTGATTTAATATCCTGTTACTTAAGACTAGATTAGGACAGAACAAAACAGTCTAGAGTAGAACAGAACAGAACAGAGTAAAAAGAATAGACTGAATTAAAACAAAGGAATATAAGTAATTAACTAATTCCCTGGTTCTCAAAATTTTTGAGAGAACTTTTTACAATGGGTGAAGGACACTAAGGTCTACTTGCCACCAAATGCTCTTATGTCTAGTGGATAAAGAACTCACCAATAATAAAAGAGTAGAAAAGGAACAAAATTATCAAATGGTAGCAATGTGGCAATTAACAAAAAAACCCCAAAATGATACACAAATTACATCCAAGAGTAATTCTGTACATGCAATTAGAAAAGCAACACTTAAAAACTATGACCAACTCAATATACTAGTTTTGCAGCACTGAAAATGTGTTTTCTTTGAAAACTAAAATTCCACCTGTTTTCAGGGACATCCAAACACCGCCAGGCAATTTCATGGCAATCAGATACTACAGTCCTCAGCAAATCCAAATCACATTACTTTTAGTTAATAAATCTTTAGTTGCGGAAATCTTTACAATGAACTTGGGCAGTACTACTTGTAAGTAACCCTTAGTCTTTCATAAAAAAAGTCGTATTATTCTGACATATCATTCTGCCATAAAGAAGAAATAATTTGCATTATTTAATCCATTAAAGATCATCTTAGATAACCTTCATGGCCCAAGAGTGGTCTATGTAAAAGACTTTGAGAAACATCCATATAGTCCAAGGTTCCAAATGTCTTTAAATCATGGGCACCTCTGTAGTCTGATGAAACCTATGGCCTTTTTTTCAGAATAAAATCCATAAGTAAAATAAATATGATTACAAAGGAGTCTGCTTATATTAAAATACAGCTATCAACATATTTAAGTAAACCTATGCTATAGTAAAATACATCCTTCTTTAGTAATACATTAAATAACAAGGTCTAACTACATTTCCGTATCTATGTAATTTTGAAATAATGATATCAAAAGATACTCCAAGATCTCTCCACTAAGTATATTATGAAAACATCTATGATTTCTATTGATGACAAACAAAAATATCACAAATTTTAATGTGTATTGTTGCCCACAAATGAAGGAAATGCTAAATTTCAGTTAAAGGCTAGTAAAAAAAAAATCCCTCTTCAAGTATGCAGACCCCATCTGTATAACCCCAAGTTAAAACTTTTGATCTAGTTTAACTTCATTTTCCAGGTAAGAAACAGGCCCAGAATAATCAAGTGATTGCCTCTAGTGCAGACCATAAATAGATAACCTGAAGTCAAGATAGTTGGCTTTTAATTCACTGGCACTTCAACAAGATCAGTAAAGGGACCTTGGAAATCAATTTTACTGAAGGGATTTGCAAGCTCACATGCATAGGAAGCTGCATGCACCTTAGGAATAAATGCAAGGTGACTGTTCAAAGCAAGTGCATATAAACTTGTTTGTCAGTCAGGAAAAAGGTAATGAAAGTAAGGACCCTGCAATAATTCTGTTCATCTCAAAGAGCTTTAGGTGTTCATCTAAACCAATTCCAAAAGTTTAAACTTAAAAAAAGTAATTTGTAAAATGATGAAACTGTTGTGGCTTTGCTTTATAAACAGAGTCTAAATTCTGCAGGGGGCAGGGAGGGAATAGGGGTTATAGGAGGGACAGACCTACCAAAGCAAACAGAAATCCTCTGACTTTAGCTAATCCATGCCTTTTAGACTGCAATTTGAGCTCACTTTTATTATATCGGAATCACAGTGTGTTAGACTCATATGATGTAAATATTATAACACCTACAGGGAATAATACAAGGAACACTATCAAGTGGATATTAGAGACCCCGGTTCTCCAGCCATGGTCTCATTGACTAATTATTTGAAAAATAATCTGTTAGGATAAGTTACTACACAATTGAATAACGAACACTTTGTGAACACTCACTAGGTGGCAGGCACTATTCTCATCTTAGTTTCCTGAATCCTCACAGTAACCCTATGAAGTGGGGGTTAACAATTGTGGAAACTGAGGTGTAGCTTGAGCCCACGGTCTCGAAGCTAATAAGAGGCGAGATCCCTCGAACAAAGTACAGCCAGAATCATGACCTCTGGTACCGGCAGCCGACCTTCGACTCCTGCCATGTTCACACACCCCCATCCTCTTACTCCTAATATTTTTCTTTCAATAAACTTTAAATCTATTTCCAATTAAAAAAAATTAGTTTTGTCCTGAAGAGTCATTTCTCCTCAAAAAAGAAATTTGATGTGCCTTTTTGAATTTTTCTAATACGTAAAATCTGTAATTAACAATCATTTCTTTAGTAGATATACAAATAATAATTGATTTAATTTAGTAGTCTATATTGCATCTGCTATTTTTGACTTGTCTAACCCAACAATCCCTGCACATGAGTAGGAAAATCATGACTATAGTTTCCATCGTAGAGATCAGGGACACGTGATCAGAGGGACAACTGACTATTCCAAGGCACCATAGCATAGGTGAGTTCGGGAGACAAAACCTCAAGATATACTT
>NW_012149174.1:9045079-9057100 GCF_000956105.1 Propithecus coquereli
TCTATATGACTTTATTTGTGGGTTCTCTATTCTATTCCACTGGTCTTTGTGTCTGTCTTTATACCAGGACTATGCTGTTTTGGTTACTATAGGCTTGTAGTATAATTTGAAGTAGGGTAATGAGATGCCTCCACATTTGTTCTTTTTGTTTAGGACTATTTTAGCTATTCAGACTCTTTTTTGATTTCACAAGAAATTTAGGATTTTTTTCTAATTTTGTGAAAAATGACATTGGTATTTTGATGGGAACTGCATTGAATCTGCAAATCATTTTGGGCACTATGGACATTTTAACAATATTGATTTAAGCAATCCATGAGGATGGGATTTTTTTATTTGTTTTAGTCATCAACAATTTCTTTCATCAGTGTTTTGTACTTCTCATTGCAGAGATCTTTTACCTCCTTGGTTAAGTATATTCCTAGGTATGCTTTTTTGAAGCTATTTTAAATGGTATTAAGTTATTGACTTTATTCTCAGCTTGGCTATTATTAGTGTTTAGAAATGCTACTGATTTATGAACATAAATTTTGTAACATGAGACATTACTGAATTTATTTATCAATTCTAGTAGTTGGATGAGTTTTTAGGGTTTTCTAGATATAAGATCATATCATCAGGAAACAGGGGTAGTTTGAGCTCTTCTGTTCCTATTCGGATGCCCTTTATTTCTTTCTCTTACCTGATTGCTCCGGCTAAGACTGCCAGTACTATATTGAATAGAAACAGTGACAATGGGCATCCTTGTCTTGTTCCAGTTCTTAGGGGAAATGCTTTCAATTTTACCCCATTTAGTATGATGTTAGTTATGGGCTTGTCTTATATAGCTTTTATTCCTTTCAGGTATGTTCCTTTTATGCCTAGTTTGTTAAGGATTTTTATCATGAAGAGGTGCTGGATTTTAACAAATGCTTTTTCTACATCTATTAAGATGATCATACAGTTTTAATTTTTAATTCTGTTTATGTAGGGAATCACATTTATTGATTTATGTATATTGAATCATCCTTGCATCCCTGGGATTAAACTCACTTGATTGTGGTAAATTATTTTTTTGATGTGTTGTAGGATTCGGTTTGCTAGTATTTTGTTATTATTGCATCTATGTTCAGGAGGTGTACTGGTCTGTAGTTTTCTTTTTTTGTTGCCCCTTTCTGGCTTTGGTATCAGGGTGATCCTGGCTTTGTAGACTGAGTTAGGGAGGATTCCCTCCTTCTCTTATTATGAAACAATATCAGTAGAATAAGTGCCAGTTCTTCTTTGTAGATTCAATGGAATTCCTATCAGAATACTAATGTAATCAAATCACACTTTGTCTCCGTAAAGAGTGGCAGGAACTGGTTGTGGAAAGTGTAAGATTTGGCTCTTAGAGCCAATTTGATGTGAAAGTCAATGTGGGGCTCCTCTAATTTCTCAATCAGGATGAAAAGAGGATGAAAATTAAGTCTGAGTCAAAAATATACATTCTTTATATTTTATAAGTAGAAAAAATTACATATAGAATATTATTTTAAATGCTCATCTAAGCCAGTTTCAAAAGTTAAAACTTGGAAAACAATTTGTAAAATGATAGAACATTTTTGGCTTTCCTTTAAGTATTCTTAATACTTAAAAGTATTATGGTTAATTGGGTTTTCTATTTAAAGCTTAATTAAGAAATAAAACCTTCAATTGCCTTTAATAAAAATGTTTAAGTATGTCAAAACATAGATGTACTTCTATGCCTGAATGGAAAATACTGAATATGATTGAACTTGTTAGAGGGCTTAGATGGTTGGGTATGTTGAACAGGCTCAAGAATCAATCAAGATAGGAATCAATCCCACATATCTAGCTGTCTCTTAACTTAGGATGAGAAAGACTCTTGGGTTCTTACAAAATTCCATGTTATTTCTTTCTCTCCTATGTACATGTTGCTATCTAACTTTGCCTGGCTATGATGAGGGGTTATTTGAAGGGATGTATGGAGACAGTTATCTCATCTATGTATAGCTTTTGAATGTAGTGGTAGAAGACATTGCTTCTCTTGGATGTATATGCAAGTTGCTCATATTGAAGTAAACTTGTAAATTTACGCTTTAAAACAAAAGCACTTTAAACAATTAGTCACAAAGTACTTTATTTATCTACAATTTTCAGCCAGGATTGTAGGATGTGGTAGAATCTTTAAAGACCCATATAACAGGATTATTCTCTTGATGGAGGTGAACTTACTTAAGATAAGTTTTGATGTGCTTATCTCTACATCAAACTAACATCAAAGCTATTACCTTATTCTTGTTATTCTGCCTCTATTTGAAAAGATTTTTATTTCTTACCGATGAATCTGGGTTTCCTTTAATCAGCAGACATATTTTATAGAAGCCTAACCTAAGATGGAAAGCTGATGTGGGAACACAGGACCCTTCTGAATGAATCCTATGTCCGGAGGGATGAGTTAGTATCTTTGAGTGTGTCTTTGGACTGAATTTCTCTTATTATCTCCATAAAATTTTCCTGATATGAATCAAAATTAGTTCAAGGCTTCCAAGATCACTCAATACCAGTTGTCTTGCTACAGAATGGGCCTAGGTTGTTTTGAAGATGATATTGTAATAAAGTTTGAGCATCAGATCCTTGAAGGTTTTCACCCACTCCCCTTGAAGACTTACATACTGAATCCCACCTGAAGAGAGACCTTGGGGTCACTTTTCCATTCTCCTCCACTTTTTATAATTTCTTATTTAGAGAAGGAACAAAATATGGCAATTAAATATATATGAGAGATCACAGATTTCAGCTATAAATTTTTCTGCATGATCAGTGAGAATTTCCTACACTTCTGTAGTTAACAAGGGAAAATTATATTAGCCAAAGCATGAACAGCAGTCCTAGAAGAAGTAAAATTAGCAGACCTGAAGAGTTTTGGCTTTATATAAAGTCTAAATCTAGGTATACTTTAACAGATAAAGACTAAGATGGTAAAAATTCTTTCAGGAAAGAATGGAATTGCCATAAACCAAGTTTGCTGGATTAGCTAAAGTGTCATCTTTTTGAGAGCATTTAGTTCTATAGTACAGAGCACTCTTTTTAAGAATCTTTTTCTTTCCCTAAAGTGTTCTGTGTCAAGAGAAAATAAAGACAAATATCTGAAGTGGCAGAATCCTCAACAGACAGTATATAGATAAATGTTGTTCATTTACAGCTCTATAAAAAGAGCGGCTATACCAATCATTCAGAATAAGCCAATTCCATTCCTTCAATGCAGAAAACTGGATAGATTTCAGAGATATTTGGGAAATATATTCTATAGACTATTTGATGGATTAATTAATAACAAAAAGGTGATAGAAATTGCCTTTTTATCAAGATCAATTCACCATATAGCAATTCACTATACTGACTGATGGAACTGCCCCATTGCATGTTTTATCATGACTTAAGCATAATGTTACGAGCAAGTAATGTTTTCCATAGTAAACTTTTTCGGGATAGTTTCTGTAAGATCTCCATACAGTCTGGAGGCACTTATGTGAGGCAAGGAGAATAAGAATTATTATGGAAAATCTCAAATTCTAAACACTTTGTATACACTGACTCATTTAACCTTCATAACAGCTCTTGAGATAGACACTATTTTATTATCCTCACTTTACAAATGAGCAAACTGACACACAAAGAGATTAAATAAATTGTTCAAGATTACATAACTAATAAGTAAAGGTGCCAGAATTAAACAAGATAGCATAGTTCCAGAGTCCTAAATCCTAATTCTATATTATGCTGCCTCCCTGGGTGTAATTTAATACCTGCTATGCTTTTGTCTTTCCTTAGTGTGATGGTGAATTTTAGGTCCAACTTGACTGGATTGAAAGATGCCTAGATGGCTGGTGAAGCATTGTTTTGGGGTGTGTCCGACATGTGAGTGAGCAGACTGAGAAAGGAAGACCCACCCTCAGTGTGGACAGGCTGCATCAAATCATCTGGGGGTGCTGCTAAAACAAAGCAGGTGGAAGAAGGGGGATACTTAGCTTGCTCTGGCTTCTTCCCTCTCCCTTCCCTAGTAGGACTCCTTTTTCTCCTTCTGCCATTGACATCAGACTCCAGGTTCTTCCACTTTTGGACTCTGGGACTTGCATCAGTTGCCTTCACCAATGGCCTTGGTCTGGGGGCTGCACTGTCAGTCTTCCTGGTTTGGAAGCTTTCAGGCTTAGGCTGAGCCAAGGTGCTGGCTTTTCTGGGAGCCATGCTACTGGGTTCTCTCACTCTCCAGCTTGCAGGTGGCCTATTGTGGGACTTTGCCTCTGTGATTGTGTGAGCCAATTCTCCCTAATAAATTCCCTTTTACATGTGTATCATATTGGTTATGTCCCTCTGAAGAAATCCGACTAATGTGATGGCATATCATAGCCAAGTTTTTTTTTCCTGAGGTAGACAGAGACAGACAGTAGGAATAAATATACTTGTTTGTAAAAATACATTCTTCAATATTAGACATCAGCCATTCTTAGCTAATTAATTATTGGAGTACTCCTACTAGTCTAGGACAATGAACTATTAAGTCAACTGATCACAGTAAAAGAAGATATAGAAGGGCGGCTCTTAAAAAACAGGTTTTTCCAGAAGGAGAATAACTTGGCTAATGTGAAACTGAATTATGTAGTGGACAAGTCATTTTAAATCCAATAAAAACAGTGTACTAAATCATTTTCCCCATCATTAATTCCCACTCTAATATAAACATTTTTGCTATCCCTTAAAATTCTTATGAATTATTTTTTTAATGGCAGAGGACCACTAAAGCATTTGTTCAAAAGGATAAATGGTAGAATTAATATAAAAGATAAACTACATTTATGAAATTCATGCTATCTTGTTGACGTTTTAGAAAAAGGTTATCTAAAGTGAAAACAGGCAGATAGACTTGATTGCAGAATGACAAAATTAGTGACTAGCTACTCAAGGAAAATTTATTGACACTCACCATATTATCTCAGTAAAGAGAAATGCCACAAAATTCCATTTTAATAGATATTAAAAGCATAAAGATATTGATGTAGCCACCAGATGAATCTATTCCATAGCAGTTGAGCCAGGTCAACCAAGGAATTTGTAGCTGTTATTTATGTGGTTCATGATGCCAATTGAGCAATCTGCAAAAATGGATTCTCTTTCTCACACAAGGCAAGGTAGGCTTCCAGCAAGTATATCAAAATCTCCAAGTCTTTTGGTTAAATTAGAGTTGCCACCATGAATAAGGCTTTACTTAAAGGTGTTTTACTGATGGATACACTTACGCTTCTTACTGGTTCTTGCTTCTGAACAAAAAGGTAATTATTTTAAAAATCTAGAAAAAATGCTGAAAGAAGTTGTGAAAAAAATAAACTGATATTAGTATTTATAATCAGCCATGTTTATAGAAATTACTATGTTAAAATTATGAAGATAAATATAGTTGGTATATTTTAAAAATTTTTCAATATATTTTGCTACTATAACTTTTTGTGATTTCTGCATTTTTTTGTGATGATCTTGAGATGATTAACTTTTGTTTATAATTCAACTTATTTTTCACTCCACTTGAATTGCTGCCTGGATTCCTAGGGAGCTCAATTCTAATTGATTTCAACCGGAGCAGATACTCTCAGACTCTGATGAGAGGTTATTTTGAAAGTCAGAAAGCGCAACTGCTGCTCTATAGGAAAGTTTTAAAAATGTAACTAAACCAACCTGTCACAACTAACTTCTAGAACATGATCTAGAAGGCAAACTAGATGCAAAGCCCAGCCTTTTCAAAGACTAATTGTGTGAATTTAGACATATAATTTAGTTTCTCTGAGCTTCAGTTTCATCAGACTATAATTATTTCCTTCTAGAGTTGCTGTAATAAATTTTTGTATAAGTGATCAATGGGTGAATAAATAAATCATATGAAATTTCACTATCAAATTCATAATTTTTAATATTTTAAAATAAAAATATCTATGAAATGTATAACTGATGTGACAAGCACATTTGTAAGCTCACTGGATCAGTTGTGCTAAGATTAGATAGAAGTAGATTTGATGAAGCAGTTATGCTAGTCTCTGGGGTAAGGTTTCACAAGAAATTGTTTCCTTTTTCTGTGTTTATTAATACCATATTGCTAAACTACATTATTTTCTATGTATTGTATGAAACTATGAAAAGGAATGGGAGAAAGTTAGATTTATTTGTAATACACATACAAACCTCTGATGTTGGGTGACTTATTTGTCTTCCATAGACCTCAATATTCCCCTTGGTAAAATGGTGATAATACCCAAATAATAGGCTGCTTTGCTGACTAAATGGGATAATGACTGTGCTAAAACTCAGTATATTACCTGGCACATAAATATGTACTTAGAGTATTATATTACATTCTATTTGGCATGAATACCAGCATAATTACAAAAATCATTTATCATATATAGTATGCAATATTGCATTCTAAGACATTTAAAATATAAACAATATATAAGATTTAATTAGTGAACTATGATAGTCTAATAAACTATCATGCCAATATAATGTAAATTTGATCTTTCAAAATTTCAGTATTTTCCCATCAATTTTAAATATTTCTCTTACTTCTAGTGGGAAAGACTTGTAGTTTGTTTTTTTAATTTTTCAAGCAATGATACAAGACCTATTTAAAAATTTTTTTGTTTACTACTGAGAAAATTTATAAACTTTTCTAGCAATAAACATGATTTAAAATAAAACTGTTTTATTACAATATTGTTACATATTCATTATTTCAAATAAATAATAAAATGTTAAAAAATAAGAAAACACCTAACTCATATGATGATTTTATGATTACAGTGATTAAGTTTTTTGAAAAATTTCCTGAGGGTAATGAGAACATTAAACTTTTTATAAGGATTCTAATGAAGTTGAAAATAATAACCTAACCATGATCAACCCAGACAATACCGAGCTGTGCTTGAAGAACTATGTCATGATAGGGCAACTGGCAGGCTTTTTTTGATGGATGGATTAAGTTTCAGGCAAGAACTAAATTGTTCTGAGTATTGAGAGTATCTTAGGAGAGTGGGAAAAGAGAGGAAGAGAGATGCGGAATCAAGAGGAACTTAGGCCTGAGATTTTGGAGAGAGAACAGAGATGAGTGGTGACAAATGAAGAGCTTTACGTTCTTCTCTGAGGTGTAATGTTAAGATAACAGAGCTTCCAATGTACTTGGAACTGGGTTAATTATTGGGGATATCTGACAAAGTCTTGAAATCAGCCTCGGTATGATGAGTGTGAAAGGACCCAGTGGAGTTCTGGTTGTACATCAAATTCCTACTAGGTGAGAGTGGTACCTGAATGAGAGAAGCACTGATCTCTACCTTCTACCCAAAGTCTTTAGCTTACTCTGCCCTCATCTCTGTTGGACAGTGCAACATCCAACCCACCACTCTCTTCCCCATCTCCACCTTGTCCACTTCACAAATTTCCACTATCACACTTCTTACCCCAGAGTTTTCAGAGGCCACAAAACTCCTGTGAATTCTTTCAGGCATTACTCACATTGCAAAGTAAAATTAGAGCAAGTGATTATGCTTTGAGTGTTGGAAAACATAGCAAGTGCAGACACAAAGCATGAGGAGGAACATTGTGGGAATGGACTCTACATTTAGTTTTCCCATTTTCCATTTATCAGTAGATTTTTTAGGTCTTTCAGCTAACAAAGGAAAAAAAGGTACAAAATAGTGGGTAATACCATTTCATTTATATGGACTCACCATTAAAATGTGACTTCAAAGAGTAGAGTCAACTCTCCTCTACTCAGCACTGAGCTCTTACCTGGCCCTAAGCAGGAGCCACCAGGGACCTGAAGCTGAACAACTCATGAGTTCTACTTGCAAAAAAAAAAAAAAAAAAAAAACCTACAGACATTTGTACTAGTATATAGGAGACCTCTATAAATATTTTTGTAATTACTTCATTAGCGTTTTTCAATCTTTTGTCAGGATCCATAGTTTTTACATTTGTAACACACTTCAAAGGTAATATCTCATAATATGCACTTGTTCTCATTGGGTGGAGAAACAGTGCACACCCCCAAAGGGGAATGATAGAACATCCATAAGGGGTACGTGTCATTGAATCTCCTCTCCACCCCACTCTTACCTAAAACACAGATTTGGGTAGGCCCCCTGCAAATAAATGTCTCACTTCCCATTTAAGAATACAAGGCAGAATATGATAAGCACTCGAAGTGGAGTATGAATAAGACAGCTATGCTTATATAACTAAGTGACAGGCTTCTTAGAGAAGATGGTATTTTAATTGAGTCTTGGAAGATAGGTAGGAAGAATACTCTACGAGGAGGGAAAAACAAGGATAAAGGTAGAGAGATGGGAAAATGCAAGGCATGGCTAGACTTCAGGTTGTGTGATAAGAGTAACCTTATGTTCTAGGATGCAGTGTCCACTGACTTTTCCAGGAGTAGAGAGCAAACATTCCAGGGTAGAGTAGTGTGACCCAAGATATAAATATCATGAGGGATATCATTACCAACGTATCTACTGCCATTTCCTGAGTACAGCCTACCAGGTGAGGCTGGTTCAGATTCGAATCTGTACTTGGCTTGTCTTGTTCATGAGCTGATGAAGTTTTCCACTCTTCCCCTCCATGTCCTGCTGCATTCATTTAAGTGCACAAAAGTGTTCTACTTAGGCCTATCTTTGTGAACTGGAGACAGCCCAACTTGAACTTTTAAAAAATAAAGTAACCCAGATGATGCTGATATGCTACCAGGGTTGAAAACTATTGAGTTACCCCTTTGCAATAAATGAATGAGTGAATGAATGAATAACACACAAGTGCACAATCACTGTTCAAACTGTTATTTAAGCTCTTCTAGGGTTAAATGACTTTGGTGAACACCACCTCTTAGAACTTTATAATTCTGATCTTCCAAATGTTCCCTTCCTTTAAATGCCTACTCCTGCACTATTGTACTGATAATATAATGTAGAAAAGTAGCTGAAAGGTTAAATTGGAAACAGAAACAATAAAATAAATGTATAATATATAATTTAACTTTCTAATAATTTAAAATATAAACTTTAAAAATTACTAGTAAGATCTCATTTGAACTTTTAATTACATTTTGAACCATAATTAGAGAGAGAGAGAGAGATAGTGAGCTCTAGTTTTTATTATTTCTGAAAGATTTTGCTTCCCTCTAATTGTCCCTTCTGAAATCTAAAAAGTATACATATATTTCCTCAAGGAGTTGTTTAGGATTCACAGTCCTGGGTGCTTAGGAGTCATAAAGTGCATTATGCTTTACATGAAGGGTTTTGATCAATTAAAAAGATAATGGAAAGGAATAACAAATATTTTATGAACACATCTTCTATAAACACAACCTTTGAAAGTAATTCAACACAAAGTAACATGGACATGTTTTTGTTCTTTTCAAAAAATCTATTTTTATTTTCTCTAAACAAAAGATGTAAAAGAGTGAGGAACACTGGTGGGAAGTAACAGGGATTGCTGGCAAATAAGAAAAAAAATGTGCCCAGAACACTAACAGAGATCTGTAAGGTTAAACTGCAGAGAAATACCACAGGGTAATGCAGGTCTTTGGGAGTGGTAATGGGTGTGGGTATGATACCTGGGCTAAGGATCCTATTTGTTTGCCCTAAGCAGCTTGTTATCTGGCAGTCTTAAAGGTGATTTGAAAATATTTTCTAGTGAAGACTAAGTGCCCCTAGAGTCAGAGTCTGGGAACAGAGCCTGAAGCCACTGGTCCTTGTTTCCTGATGACTCCCATGGACTTGGATCTAGGTTTTCCATAGAGAGGCAAAAAAGGAAGATAAAGGTAGCATTCAGATTATCACTTTTTTTTTGTTCCAGTAGCAACTTTTTCACGTTTTGAAACCAGAACCAGCCTGATTCAAATTGTGGGAGTTTTCAAAAGGGGCCAGAGAAATTGAGAGAGTTGGGAGAGTGTGAGACAGTTACTTGAATTTATTCCTAAAGTTCTCCACATTAGACACTGAGCAGAAAGAAGAGTAAATTGACTATTTACACTCAGTTATAGTGCTTAATTTTTAACACTACCTTTTATAATCCTGTAAATATTTTCTGGGAATAAATAGTTTAAATAACTCAATTCATGCCTTAAGATTGTCCTTGACTTTGGCACAAAACACAATAGGTTGTCTCATTTTTTAAAAAATTCATATTTCTCTATAATCAAAAATGTCCCCTTTTCTGCTCAGTTTCCCTCTGAAACATTGTCTTTGAAACTATTAACCACACTGAAACATGTCAAAGGATTTAAAATTATGTATTCAATTTATATCACATGATTCAGGTAGACTGTTTTAAATCATTCAAATTAAAAGAGAAATGAACTCCTAATCCTTTTTTCTCCTGTAAAGTAAAAAATACTTGATTAATGTTCATCAAAGAACACTGTTTTAAATAAGGTCAATTTAATAATCACTCTTTATTTTTAATTTCTCTCCTGAAACAACTACAAGGGCTGTTTGCCTTATGGATGAGCTGAGCCCATGAACTATTAGCTAATCTGGTTTTGTTCCGAATTGTTCATTACCTGGGCCCATGCCCATTCAGACAAGGAGACACAGGTGCTGTTTTCAAGGCACCTAGTAACAAAAGCACATGCTCTTAGTCTTCAAATTCAAAAGCCATGTCCACATGTGGGACAAAGATTTGTGGAAAATACTTAAATCAAGCTGTACCTTCCTCCCCATACCTCCAGAAGAGATCTAGATTTCTCTTTCCCTGGACATGGATCCAGGTTTTTTTCCCCCAAGAGAAGTAATGAGGTATGAGGGTAGCATTCAGATTGGAGGAGGGAAAGGTTTAACTCCTTTCTGCTCCAGTGGCAATTTTTTCACATCCTGTGGGACCAAAAAAAAGATGAGGGAGAGAAAAGAGTTGTAAGATTAAAGAGAGCTAGACTGTTATAGTCCCTGAGACAGGACCTGCTGTCTGAGCTTGGACACCCCTGTCACACTTTGAGTTATTTCCAAGAGGGGAAAGTGTGAAAGAGATCTAAGAAAAATCCAGAGACCTAAGAGTTAGAGGAGACCTTTGCCATGTTCCCTTATCTGAAATTCTGAGAGGTGGTGGCAGGGTGGGCGTGCTCAGTGCACAAGGAACAGAGTAGAGGCGGCTGCCTGGAATGTTAGGGCAAGTGGGGGCTTGAGAGAGCTCCCACAGTTTCAGTCAACCCCAGGGACTCCATGCGACCGGAAGAGCAGCCTGTTCTCTGGTCCTGAGAAGTATAATGAGAAATGGAGAAGGAGAAGGAGCAAGCAAGCTGGGGAAAGCAAAGGTTTGGGGGCTACTGGTGGTAGAAACAAGGGGTCAGGTGGCAGAGGCAGGAGGTGGTAACAGCCAGAAGCAGGTGAGGGAGTATGTCTGGGAAGATGAGAGACCAGAGCTCAAACAAGGAGCTGATCTTTATTCCAAATCCGTAACACCACATTAGTTCCCAGGGTACAGCAATGCCATCTAAAGAAGGAGGAAAGGGAGGTCAAAAACTCCAGATTGAACAGACTTACTCCAATTCAACCAAAACACCTGAATGATACACTTATATATTCTTCAAACAGGTAACAAGGGGACTTTGGCTAGAAACTATGTTTGGTCATTAAAAAAACAACAGAAGTCACAATACTTATGTGCCCGATTTGAGGCCTAAGAAATTGATACATGCTATCAATATGCTATTTAAAAGACTTAAACTAAATAATTATATTTTTTAAACATCTGCACAGTATTTTGATACATTTTTTTCTCTCTCACATTTTTTGTCAAGGTCCAAAAACTTCCTGCTGAAACAGAGCCACATTTGTGTTGTCATGGATAAATCTTAAAAAACATAGTGTTGAGTGGAAAGCAATTTATAAAAGAATTTATATGGCACCATTCCACTTATACCAAGCTTTAAAACAGGCAGAACTAACAAAGAGGGATAACAGCTTAAAAAAGAAAAAAGAAAAAGGAATGATTATCACAAAATTC
>NW_012149174.1:9058505-9060024 GCF_000956105.1 Propithecus coquereli
TTCACATACTCCTGACCCCAATATTCATTTCTAAACTATACTCATTTCTCAGTTACAACCATAGGTTGACTATGGACACAAGAGTTTGGCAAAAATCAACAAAAAGCATCCTGTGAGAGTTAATTAACTATACAGAATTTACAATAAAGACTATTTTATTATTATAAATAATGTGTTACATATCCTTTATATCAGTACAATGTATAATAAACCTGTATATGAGTATATATATGTGTATATGTATATACATATATGTACTTCTTTGGGAGCCAATTGTTAATTTACCAGCATACCATTGCTCATAGGCCCCTGTGATGACTGTCCATTATAAGGATGTACACTGTGTTATTTACCTGTAAGTAGTACATATACATTTCATATATCCTTTGGTAGTGTGTTGTATTTCACAATGTTAAAAAAAAAACGTAAAAACTAAACAACTTAAATAGTCCTATATAACCATTAAGGAAATTGAATCAGCAGATAAAAATTATCTCATTGAAAAAAACCCACTAGGTTCACATGGATGTAGTATTTTCAGGCTTGGATTAATATTGAATAATCAGAAAATTATCCAGTACAGTAAGAAACATGTTGCATTCCCTTCCAGACTGACCCCAGGATGTGGGGACTTCTAGGACATAACTAGTTTTCTCAAATATACATTTTCCTTGAGAAGAGGGAAAGAAAACAGATAAGAGATTGATTCATGCTTTTTGTTCCTATCAAGGAGGATTTGGTGGACCTGGTTCATTCTGAAATTCTCGAGTCTAAGATGAACCAAACTCTCAGGTGATTTACAAAAGTAACTGTTTTGCCTTGAGAGAGAATTAATATTTTTGTTTGTCATTTAGGGGCTGCTCTGAACAGAAATGCTTCTCTAATAGTTCCAAGCAGGAACGTAATCTACTCTAGCTCGGCTCCAGACCCAAATGTTGCTCATGACGTAGGATGGCAGGCCACCAGTGAAAACAAGCTACATATATGGCACTTTAAGATTTATATATTTCTTTTCTGTATATGATTTCCTTTATTGTTAATGACAACAAAGGGGCAGCTATCATCCCACTAGCCACCAGTGTAGGCAAAAGTGCTCTTTTGTTCCCCCTCGCTTCCTTAGATGCCTTGCTCTCAGATATGCATCCTAGATCTTCAGGACTCTGGAGCACAACTGGAGATTGGCCAAGGATTTTTGAGGATGTCTGCTTCCTTGGGGAATGAACTTTCATTAGGGCAGACGTTATTATTTCAATAGTCCCATTTGCTGAGGCTAAGACAGGCTACATGATTTGCCTGAGACATCACAGGTAGAAACAGAAGACTCTTCTCACTATTTCCCTCCACCTGCCTCATTAGAAGGATAGCCCTATACCCTCTTAAAATCTTGTGTTGGTTCTTAAATATTACACAAGACTTAAGATGCTGAGAAATGCTGAATTGATGAGGCCATTTTCCTCACTCTAAATGGATAAAATTTAACCAAAAAGTAAACAGTTTGGGGTAAAGAAAAACATTTTTT
>NW_012149174.1:9062050-9063235 GCF_000956105.1 Propithecus coquereli
ATATATAAACTTATTTAATTCTCTCAAAACCAATGATGAAGAAGAGGACCCTTTTATGGTGATGTAAAGAGGTCAAGTTATTTCTCTCGATAAAAAGCAAGTATAAAACTGGACAACATTAATAAAATCAACTATTCCATAATAGTGGAAATCAATCAAAGGAGCACAATAATTTGAAAAGCATTTATTCTTTAAAAAATTGTTGAACATTTAATTAAAAACAGCAGGAGCCCATGACCTTCTTGCCTGAAACTACTCTTACCCATCCATCCCCTTCCCTCACTCCTGCCTTGGGAATGGATGCGAAAACCAACTTTCCTGCCAGAGATGGTAGACTTAGTTTGGGATGGAAGGAGGCAACAAATAACTAGGTTTCTCCAATATAAAGTGGTGGATCCAGTTTAGACTGGATGGGGAAAAACCCCCAGCTTCGCTAATCTGAGGTTGTGGCCCAAATTTGGACCACAGAATTTAACAGACAAATCCTAGAAATTAGATATCCATGGAAGGGCTGAGATAGCTTTTCACACAAACCTGGCTAACTGTGGAACTATGTAAGTATGGCTCTAAGTGGACCATAATATTGGACTGAGCAGACAAAGACTTTGAGACAAGTTTTTTAAATATGTTTAACACTTAAGGAAAACTATTTTAAAGAATTAAAGGAAAATATGCTGACAATGAATGGAAGCAAATATAAAATATCAATAGAGAAATTATAAAAAAAAGAACCAAATGGAAATTATAAAACTGAAAAGAAAAATAGTTGAAATGAAGAATTAATTCAGTAGATTCAACAGATTTGAGGTGACAAAGAATCAGTAAACTTGAAGACAAATCATTAGAAAGTAGCCAATCAAAATCCAAAAAAACATAAAACAAAAAAAGGAGAAACAGTAAAAGAAATTGAACAGAGATCTAGAGCTTTTGGTACAATTTCCAGAGTCCTAAGTTATGTATGACAGGATTTTCAGAAGAGAACAGAGAGATAGGGGCAGAAAAAATATTGTAGAGAATTACAGAAAACTTCTCAAATTTGATACAAAACACTAACTTATGGATTTAAAGAACTCAGTGAACACCAAGTAGAAAAAATACAAAGAAAACCAGACCTAGACACATCATCAAATATAAAGAGAAAATCTGGAAAGCAGCAAGGAAAAAAAATGACTCAGTATATACAAG
>NW_012149174.1:9063285-9063628 GCF_000956105.1 Propithecus coquereli
CCATGACAAAGGCCTATTAGTTGTTCTTAGGCTTTCCTAATAGTGTAAAATGTTCTGACAGCTATCAACAAAGTGTCAAATCCAGTGACTTAACAGCACTTTTTTTTTATTTCTCTAAAGTCAAAATAGTTTCTATAGTTTAAAAAAAATAAAGAAGATAACAGATGGTAAAGTACAGAAATATTGAGAAAACTCTTGCATTGAAATCTAAGTTTTATACACAAGAAGCAACATTAACAGCAAACATGCAGGAAGCTCCTGACCACAGGCTTAGGGGCCACTATAAGGCTGAGGATAGAATTTGAGAGACCACTAGTTCTATAGGAGAATTTAATTAGAAGAG
>NW_012149174.1:9063678-9065229 GCF_000956105.1 Propithecus coquereli
TCAAAATTCTTACATTCAGCATTCATAATTTCATTTTAATATATTCTTCTCCGAGAAAATTAAAACATCAATTTTTTATTATTTGATCTTATCTAAAGTATGATAGATTAATTGAGCACATATGTTAAAGAATTCCATTTATGTTTGGGTTCAACATCATGAGAAGCAATTAGATTTTCATCTTCTAAAACAATGGTGGTTTCTCTGGGCAAAGCTTTATTATCACAAGGTTTAACAAACATGGGTTCTTTCTTTTGCATTCAAAGGGATGTGTTTACGAGAGAAAGAGGAGAGAGGATACTTCTTTGCTCCTGTTCACTTCCACTGGCCATTTGAAAGAATGCTTTGTGCTTTATTTTACCCTAATTTATTGGCTATATACCTTCATGAGGTACAGCAGTCTTGCATAAGGCCACAACTTAGGATGCAATAACTGTTATAGTTTCATCCACTCTGTTTCCTCTAACGTCTTTTTATCCCGATTGTTACAACATTGTGTCAATATGTGACTTCAAAGGTTTTTGAGGTTGTTTTCTGGTGAAATTCCCCTAAGCCATGCCACCTCTGATTATGAGGGTTATAGGCAGAAAGTTTGAAATCAGAATTTTTTGGGAAAATCTAGATATAATCACCAAAGAAGTAGGTAAAGTAGCTATAAACAGAAACATTTTTACTATGTGATGAGTTAGAGAAAATAGGAAATAAGAATTTTTGACATCTCTGCCAGCAACTCCCCTAATCCCCCTAGAGAATAATATAAGTTCCATTCAAAATTAATGTTTATACTCAGCTTAAGAGACAGATGGGAAGGAATTATTAATGCCATTAGCCTTGGAGTCAGAAGATAATACAGTCAACTGAATCACCACTGTTCAAGGGGTTATTACTGTTACTTCAGACATATCACAGCCTCTGCTGAAATGAATTCTCCTCATCTGTTACTTAACTTTGTGATCTCAGTTTACTTATTTTAGGAATAAGATCTAATAGATATAATAGTATCTATTAATAGTATCTATTAATAGTATCTCTACCTAATAAGATTATCCTGAGGTTCTCTAAGATAATTTATAAGAAGCCTAACGACAGTCCCTAAAATTTAGTAAATAGTCATTAAATTTAGCTAATAAAAATCATAATTCATAATGGCAACAATATGGAGCTGTGCAAATTAAAGGTATTTATGATGTCTAATGCATATCTCAGATGGTTTTAAACCACAGGAAAAAAAGAGTTAGTACTTAATTTAGCATGTAATGGAGAGGTGTTGGCTTCTTCTCCCTCTTTTTTCTAGCAAGGAATTGGCATGACAGGAATTCCACTTTTGAAAGATTAGTTTGTCAGCAGTAGGAGGGATGGTGGGGGGGGCGTGAGTTAAGGATGACTCCTAGGCTTCCAGCTTGAATGAAAAGGAGGTTGTTGGTTCCACTAATGGCAGTAAGATGATCTGGATGAGGGATATATTTGAAAACTATTATGGATTTTATTTTAACATGCTGAGAATAAGGTGTAAGAATAATATCCTTAATAGTAATAGTTTATTGTTGAATA
>NW_012149174.1:9065279-9069042 GCF_000956105.1 Propithecus coquereli
ACTTCCAGGAAAGCACAGGAGTTTACTGTAAAACGAAGTTTTGTCACCATATTATTGTCTCATCCTTTGATACCCAGTTTGCCATCACCCACTGCCACATACGGCTGCAGCTCATGTGGCATAAGCAGAGCAGAATCCAACTTTCTCATGGTAGCCAAACTCCAAACACCACCAAGGCTCACATATTTTACAGAAAAATTAATTTAGGGGAAAAATTTAAAATATTGGAGGAGAAGTTAAGACAGAGGGAGATGGCAGGAAGTCTTCCTAAACAACTATACCTTGTGAAGCCAACTCTTTCCACCTCTCTTTGTTCTGCTGAATGATGTCCACCAGGTTGTTTTTGAAGCTCTTCAGGTCCACTGCTGCAAGGGAGTAGTCTGGGAAAAAGGACCCATCATTCGTGGAGCCTTTGGCACTTGATCGTCTTAGCACATCAGCAGTGTGTAACCCCACAATGGTGGTTGAGCTAACAATAACAGCCAAAGAAACCAAAAAATATCAACATCAGGATACAGGATGAAGGAGGAAAACCTGAAAAACTTTACAAAGCTGATTGGAGAACCAGGATAGCAGATGCGCAGGCACAGTTTTGAGCACATGGCAGCTGCTCACCTCCCTTCTTTCCCCTCCCATGGGGGCGGGGACTCTCCTTAGCACACTCCTTAGTACTTTGGTATCATTTTGCAGTAGACTTCAGTTCTCAATTTTAAAGGTAGATACAATAAAACACAAAGCCACTAGGTGGCAATACTACCTAATAATTCTTGTAAGAATGCGCTGCCCAGATGTGAGAAATAAGGATAATTTAGTAAAAGGTTATTAAACATCACAAAGATGAACAATGATACAAAAAAAGAAAATATCGTACCTGCTTGCCACATAGGGGGAAGTTTCGGCTTTTGAAGCTTCCTCTATAAGAGGAATAACAATTTTCTCTGTTGAGTCTGTCAGAAGAGAAAATGTTGGCTCTACTATGAAATCAATGAAACCTACAAAAGCAAAAAACAAAACAAAACTAAACTAAACAAAACATCCCATAAATTCAAGCGCTATAATTTCCTGAATTCTAAAATCAGTAATAATGGAGGGCCTCTCTGACACTCCTGGGATAGCAAACATCAACTACAATATTGGCTCTGTTTACCCTTTGATATTATTTTAATCTAACAACAACAATCTTTAGAGATAGTTTAACTGTGCTAAAAATAATCTCCAGAGCAGTGGAAGTGATACAATTTAAGCTAGCTAGCTCAAGTATATTGGCATTTCCATTTAACATTCAGCCTCATATGCTCGGCGTTATACACGGCTGCTAACGATAAAGTCAGATCTAATGAGAGTCTATATTTTCCTCTTTCAATGAGAGGGATCATTACCCTTTCTGAAAGGTCTTCATGGGCATTTTGGATTTTATTATTGACCAACAAGAAATAATATCGAAGCTCCAAAGAAACTAAATAATTTAAGTTTTTTGCTCAGTGGTTCTCAGGAAGTCAACCACTTTTTTTTTTTCTTACTGTCTCAGCTAGTGCTTTCTGCCGGTGTGCTAATATTTCAAATTGCTGTTTATTATTCTCAGGATGTAAAGTGTTAGTTCACAGAGTGTAGGCGTGTTCTGTCAAATCAGAGAAAAGAACAGTAACATCTCTGGGAGACAGCATTCATCCCTACCACTTTGAGATGTCATGATTGAATGAAGACTTTTACATTTAAAGCACTCATCAAGATAGAAAATGACACACACAGAGAGAACGGGCATTGTCCTCTGGGAGCATTAACCATCCAGTGTTTAGGTAGAGAGGGAGACAACAATCTATTCTAAGCTCTGGGTATGCGGCAACAGCCCCAGGACCCAGGGGAGGTGTGGTGGTTGTTGGAAACACATCTGGGAGCCATGGAGTACCCCTGAATGTAAGAGCATAGCTGGAGGGAGGCTTGTTAAGGCACAGTGTCCTGGGAAATATCCACATTTGAATGTTATCCTCCATAAGCTTGGATAAAAGTACTTCTCCTTTGAAGTAACTGGATTACTTATAATAAGGCACATTCTTAATTCAACAAAACTTCAATAGTTTTGTTTTTTAATTGATGTCTTCAAGTCAAAGCAATGTTAATTGGCCATCCAGGGTGTTACTTTAAATTGTTTGTGGTTTTAAATGCCTGGGATATGCAGACTGTTAACTGAAGCATCACCTCTACTAACATGGCAGCCATTGATGTTACAGCAACAAGCCTCAGAAACTTCCATCCCTCTCAGCTTGCCACATCAGGTCCTCAGCCTGCCACATTCATACTTACTAAGCAGTAATAGGTACCTGTGTTATGGTTGCTAGAAAAACAGCTGTCGGAACTTGGATGGGAAGGGGGAAAGGTCAGAAGCAGCAGCTTTCTGACCGCCGACTACCCTGCAGCTTTGTGGTAGGTGGTACTGGAACACAACTACAGAGGTAAGGTGGTGATCCTCATGTTTATTGATCATGTAGTTCGGTAATGAAGATGCTGGCTTGTGGAGTAACTATTACAAATATTTGAACCATGTGACATAGCAGTAATACGTTTTAATAATGGATTGGACTTGAAGTTCTCAACATAAATACATATGGTAAGAATAAATGTGGCCGGGAGTAATATTATTTTGCAAATTTCCTGTTGTTGGTTTATCTATTCATAGGATGAAATTTTTTTCCCAAATGAACATGAGATACTATATGAAGCATACTATGGAAACTTTGTGATAACAGAACACACACACTAATATTTTTGTTGAATTGTCCTCTATCTAAAGGATTAAGTTGCAGAAAAGATAATCAGCAACAAAACAACAACAAACACAATCTCCTGCACAAAAAGAAAGTCTTCTATTTTATAAAAGGATTACAACCTGAAAAACAATTACATTTATTAATACTAATGCTGCTTTACTGAATCCATTTTGTGAAAACGTTCCAATAATTCTTATCATTCAGCACCATCAGTCCGAAGATCAAATTTCTCATGAATAAGGAGTGAGGTTTGCATGAAAGTTACCTCTTTGAACAGTATGGTGTATAAATTTGAAAACTGACATGTACACACCCACTTTCACCACCACCAATCTTCAGTATTACCTATTTGTGACTGGGCCACCATGGTTGACTTCCGATCACAAAGTGGGGAAAATGGAAGCCCTAATTCAGCTTCTTTATCTCCCTGGGGAAAGAAAAGCACATTAGCACAGACTTGGGGAGGAGAAGCTAAGATAATGAACAGCCTAGATACAAAGCCTAAAAATGCCACATCTGTCATTTCTTAGTTAGCACTACTTTTTTTAAAAAAATAAAACCAAAAGATGTAGTCCAAGTTTATATAATTTTTCTTGGATGGTCTCCCTCTGGGGACCTTTTGCAGGGGGAAAAACGTGAACATTTTAGCCCCTGGGGACTCTGCCTTAGTATCACAACCCCTTTGTTGTGAAGAGATAAACCTTTGCTCTCTGGAATTTTCTAAAGTCACAATAAAATACGGAGTCATTTCAGTGTGTCATTTGGCATTTAATTTACAATCCAGCTCATGGATTTCTCTGCTCATTATTTTTATGTCAGGTACATC
Organism: Propithecus coquereli; assembly: GCF_000956105.1. NCBI lineage: Eukaryota > Metazoa > Chordata > Mammalia > Primates > Indriidae > Propithecus > Propithecus coquereli. The sequence continues at coordinate 9,068,871 of NW_012149174.1, forward strand.
AGAAAATATTTAATATCAAGATTTTGTGACTGAACTGCTTTTTAAAATAAAAGTGTATGAGCATTTTGAAACATCTCTCTACTCACTATCTAGTTTTATTAAACCTCCCTCAACAAGTAATGCAGAATATTTTCAAAATTCTTACATTCAGCATTCATAATTTCATTTTAAT
>NW_012149174.1:9072527-9073749 GCF_000956105.1 Propithecus coquereli
TAAAGACATTTTTACTACTATGGGAAATAAAATTTATTTTGAAATAATACACTTTATACTACTCCTAGCAATGTTAAAAGAAATTAGAGGGGTCTGACTGTATGCAATTTAAGGTAAAATAACTATAACTATTTTGATATTTCCTTCCAAAAAAACTTTCATTTCCAATTACTTTTTTCTCCTTGGCTGACAAGGTAACATTTATTGATAAATGTAGACTTTGCTCAAATATAGATGTTTTTCATGTGCCACAAAACAAATAGTTGAAGATGGGAAAAATTCAGGTAGTTATTGGGTTCACAGTAAAAAATATAAACAAAATTTAAAAGAAGAAGCTATTTAAAAAAATATTTAATTATATTAACTTTTTATCTTGCCAACTCGACACATGTTCAAGAAGAGAATAAGAAGCCAAAACCTGTCTTCTTTTGCTAATGATTAGTTTTTGGCTGGTATCTCCATGTCGGCTCCCTTTCCTATTAGTCACAGTGAAAATGAATGGAGCATCTTCCAAGTCCACCCATCACAGTCAGAGGGCAGAGACAACTGCGTTGATCTGTGTGAACACTCAAAGAGAGGGCATTCCCTGTCCTGGTGACTATCACAAGCTTGTTGTAAAAATGCCTTGGAAAGGAGAACCTGCTTTACCCCCTTCATCACCAGCTGCTTACTCAAGAGTAAGAAATAAGTGTTCTCAGGACTGCAAATTCCGGAATGCTGATCTCCTCTGGCTACAGCTTCCCATGGCTTCAGAGGGAGAACCTCAAGTAGTTGCACCAAAGATCAGGGTAACATTGATGGGGTTTTAAAGGATGACATAAACAGCTTGGTCTGCATTGGTTTGTTCTCCAGAAATACACTGTATTTTAGAAATTCTTAGTGTCTACGTAAGCCCATTTTTTAGATAAAATGAACTTGGCAGACAAATCAATAAGAAATTGATTTAGAAGTCAAAACATCCTAAAATTCCTCTGCATGTTCTGAAATACTAACTCAAACACATACACACACCACACGCACTTTTCTTCTTGCTCTCGAAAGTTCTAAAAATCAGCTCTTTCATGTGAGTATTTTTCCTGATTTTTTGAGTTTATATCCAGCCTCTAATTTTGTTCAAAACCAGTTGAAAGAATTCCAAATCTAGTATTATATTCTGCAGAGCAAAATGGAAAATACTTTTCTTAATTGGATACTCTCTAAACTTGATGATTTTTTGGGGAAT
>NW_012149174.1:9075258-9077186 GCF_000956105.1 Propithecus coquereli
AATTTTTGAGATTTATTATTACTTTTATCTTTTGTCTATTTTTTATTGTTGCATGGTTGTATGATATACTATGATTTATTTATCCATTTTTATTTTTGATGAGCATTTGGTCTGTTTCTACCATTGGGCTATTGTAAGTAATACTGCTATGACTACCTGCAGATAAAACATTTGGTGGGCATAAATACTAAATTATCTGGGTTATACACCTAGGGGTGGAAGTACTGAGTTCTAAGGGATGTTAAATATAACTTTAGTAGATGCTATCCAGAGTGGTTGTAATGATTTAATAGACCAAAGATGTATGATACTTCCAATTGTTTCACATTCTTGATAACATCTAGTATTGTCAGTCCTTTTAATTTGAGTCATTCTGGTGGAGATGTATGATATCTCATTAGGGTTTTAATTTACAATTCTTTGATAAGTAAAAACAATGAGCATACTTATATGCATATATTATCCACTTGTGCAGTTTCTTTCATGAAATACCTATTCAAATTGACCTGATTTTCTTTTTATTATTGATTTGCAGGAATTCTTTATGCAAACTGGGCGCAAGTCTTCAGACAGATATTTGTAGTACAAATATTTTCTCTAGTCTATGGCTTGCCTTTTTTTTTCCTTTTTTATTTTATTATATTTTAATCTACCTATCTGCACACTGAACTTGCCTTTTCTTAATAATGTCTTTTAAAGAAGTTTTGAATTTGTTTTTGTGTACTTCATCATTTTTTTCTTTCATAGGTAATACTTTGTGTCTTCTCTAAAAAAATTTTCCTATCCCCCCAAAGATTAGAGAGATAGTCTCTTGTGTTTTTGTTCGTTTGTTTTGTTTTTGAGACAAGGTCTCAACCTGTCACCCAGGCTGGAATGCAATGGCACAATCATAGCCCACTGCAACCTCAAACTTCTGGGCTCAAGCAATTCTCCTACATCAGCTTCCTGAGTAGCTGGGACCACAGGTGCACACCACCACACCTGGCTAATTTTTAAATTTTTTTGTAGAGATGGGGTCTCTCTATGTTGCCCAGGCTGGTCTCAAACTCCTGGCCTCAAGCAATTCTCCCACCTCAGCTTCTCAAAATGCTGGGATTACAGGTGTGAGCCACCCAGCCTCTCTTGTGTTTTTCTCTAAGAGCTTCATAGTTTTATGTTTTGTGGTAAGCCCATGGTCCATCTTGAATTTTTGTGTAAGGTATATGTAGGGGACAAGTTTCCTTTTCTCCTCATATATTTAATAATTGTTATTCCATTTCCATTTGTGGAAAGACTTTCCTTTTTTCATTTTGTTGTTTTGGTGCCTTTGTTGAAGATCAAATAATTATATATACATTAGTCTATTTCTGAAATTGCTACTCTATTTTATTGATCTATTCACCTATCCCTATGCCAGTAACATACTGCCTTGATTACTGTAACTTTGTATTAAATTATGTAAAAAGGAAGTGTAAGTCCTCCAACTTCTTAGTCTTTATCGGAATTGTTTGGCTATTTTAGACTTTTACATTTTTTCATAGATTTTTAGAATCAGCTTTTCAACTTCTACAAAGAAGCCTCTTATAATTTTTGATAAATATTATGCTGAATATATTAATCAATTTTGGAAGAATTGACTTCTTCGCAATATTGAGTCATTCAACCCATTAACATGGTATATATCTCCATTTATATAGGTCTTTAAAATTTTCTCTTAACATTTTGTGGTTTTCAGTTTAGAGGTTTTGCATGCATTTAATTAAATAAATTCCCAAATATTTCATATTTTATGCTGTTATAAATAACGTTTTTAAAATTTCATTTTCAAATTGTTTGTAGTTTGCATACAGAAATACAATTGACCCTACAACTCTGATAAAATCATTTTTTATTTCTAGAAGCTTTTTTTTTTTTTTTTGAGACAGAGTCTCACTCTCTTGCCTGGGGCG
>NW_012149174.1:9077588-9078253 GCF_000956105.1 Propithecus coquereli
TTTTTTTTAAGAGTGATTTTTTTTTTTAGGATCTTTAAGTCGTTGATGAAGCACCTTCATTAATAGATATACTCTTTTTTTTTAAACTGAAGAAAAAATTACGTACAAATCTGAAATGTATAATCAGGAACACACTTGTGTAACACTCAATCAAGATATAGAGTATTTCCATCATCCCTAGAAAGTTCCCTTAACTTCTTCCAGGGAATCCTACCCTGTTATAAGCACTCACTGTTCTGATTTCTGTCACTTCATATAAAAGGAATTATAGAATAAATTTTTGAGATTTATTATTACTTTTATCTTTTGTCTATTTTTTATTGTTGCATGGTTGTATGATATACTATGATTTATTTATCCATTTTTATTTTTGATGAGCATTTGGTCTGTTTCTACCATTGGGCTATTGTAAGTAATACTGCTATGACTACCTGCAGATAATAAAGACATTTTTACTACTATGGGAAATAAAATTTATTTTGAAATAATACACTTTATACTACTCCTAGCAATGTTAAAAGAAAATAGAGAGGTCTGACTGTATGCAATTTAAGGTAAAATAACTATAATTATTTTGATATTTCCTTCCAAAAAAACTTTCATTTCCAATTACTTTTTTCTCCTTGGCTGACAAGGTAACATTTATTGATAAATGTAGACTTTGC
>NW_012149174.1:9088028-9089938 GCF_000956105.1 Propithecus coquereli
GGATGATTTTTTAAAAAATCCTTTTACAATTAGATCCTGTCAGTCCTGGAATGTAAATCCTCTTGGGCTACTCTTTCCTGAGGAATACAACTGACCCTTGAACAATGTGGGTTTGCATTGTTTGGATCCACTAAGATTCAGATTTTCTTGAGATCAGCCCATCCTTTTCCTCTCCTCCTCAGCCTACTGAAAGTGAAGATGATGAGGATGAAGACCCTTGTGATGATCTATTTCCACCTAATAAACAGTAAATATATTTTCTCTTCCTTGTGATTTTCTAAATAATATTCTCTTTTTCCTAGCTTACTTTATTGTAAGAATATATTATGTAATACATGTTGCATACAAAATATTTGTTAATATATTTTGTTATTGTTATTGGTAAGGCTTCTGATCAACAGTAGGCTATTATTAGTTAAGTTTTTGGTGAGTCAAAAGTTACATCCAAGTTTTCAACTTCATGGGGGGTCAGCACCCCTAATCTACGTGTTGTTCAACGGTCAACTATAAAATGAAAGGCCTGAACTGGGTCCCCAAAACAAAGTGCCATCATCACCTCACTTTACAGGATTTTCTACAGTCGCAAAAATGAGCCCATTTTCCTGGAACCGGCCTTTGAAAAACCAGGAAGCTTTGAAAATTTGGAAAAGTAGTCATAGGGATATTAAGGCTTCTTTTAACCCTGATTTTACCTTTTATGTTTTGTTTTTGTTTTTGAAAGTTGTTCCTTGCCACTTTTCTTTTGGACATTTCTTTTTACCTTGATTCAAAAAACAAAAATAAAAACAAAAAAATTTTGATATTTACATTTGAGTGGACCTTTTCCAGTCCATGTACTGACTTTTAACAAGATCTCTGTGAAAGGTAAACATAGGCTTTTTTTTTTTTTAACATAGTTTAAGTGTGTCCCATAGGATATTAGGGCTATACACTAAAAAGATTCTATGATTATCTAAAATTCATATTTAATTGGTTTTCCTTTACTTTTATTTGCTAAATCTGTCAACTATATTGTTAAATGAAGAATGAAGGATCAAAGAAAGGAAGAAAGGTTATGCAGAGTGATAAGGGTGCATCTTGTTATTTCCCCCTATATGGCGACAAGTATCACCATACTGTGTAGTTTTTTTTGAGCTTTTTTTGTATGCTTTGGAGAAACATGTAAAATTTCCCTCCGTATTTGGGTCATTTTAGTATATTTGAAATTTTTACCCCAAATGTTGAAATTTTTTGTTTTTTTTAAAAACTGAACTTTACATATAAAAATAATATATGACAAAATGAGTATGTTGCTAACATTTTGAATCTATGTAAGATCACATATTGGTACAAATTGAGGAGAGATCCATTCCAGAGAGTGTACAATTGTGTATCTTAAAGTATTTGTTGAACTGTGTGTGGTCTTACCCAGGCAGTTGACCTGGAAATGTTTCAGCTTTGTCTAACAGAGCCTGGTTCTTGAACAAAGTCTTCTAGGTACTAAACTTTCTCAGAGTTGTCCATTCAGCAGTAATTGAGTCTATAGTATGGAGAAGGCACTGACTTTCATCTGTTTTCTTGACTTTAAATCACACAATTAATTCTTTTTCTGAAATTATGTCTCCTCCAGGTTTCCTCTGAAACTCACCTCCAGTCATCTTTGGATAAATTTACCAAGATATTCATTTCTTCTTCCTGCATAAGTCGATAAGCTGCACTCACATGGTGATTCTCAAGGACAGAGCGATCGTTATACAAAATGGCAACATCTGACCTAAGAATTAAAAACAAAATGCCCAGTAAGGGATTTCTTTAGACTTCATGATTGTCTAATAAAAAATGCTCAAGTTTCAAGTCATCTCACCAGTAAAAACCCCGTAATTGAACACTTAAAATTATGGAGGGACTTAATTTCCTTTTTTTTTTTTTTT
>NW_012149174.1:9089988-9093036 GCF_000956105.1 Propithecus coquereli
ATGTTTGGATTTGAAAGATGGTCCTCAGTAACTTTCTCTAGGAATATGCAATGCTATTTAAAAGTGAAACCATATATTATATCCATTGACAATGGTAGACAGAAACCAAAGTCATTTAAATATGGTAATACATTTGGTGTTTATGTCTTCAGAATAGGTATAAAATCAATAAATAACATTCAAAATAAAGAATAATACTGAGAAATGAAATAATCTGAAAATACATAAATAAAAAAAGAGCTTCTCTGAATGGGACTACGATATAACAAAGAATATATCTGATCTTCATTCAGGGTTCCTGGCACAGATCTTCAAAAACCCATGGAATTTTCTGAGTGATAGGAGACTCTTTGATATGCTAATGAGGTGACTCTTGGCTGGCACTTAGATAGCTTCAGGATGGGGACTGGTCACCAGAAGCACCAACTACATGATTAGAAAGTTGGAACTTTGAGCCAACCTGATCCCCTGGGAAGAGAGGGAGGCTGGAGATGGAGTTGAAGCACATGGCCAATGATTTAGTCTATCATACCTACGTAAGGAAACCCTGATGAATACTCTGGACACTGAAGCCCAGTAGAGTTTCCCTATTACTAAGCCAAGAGGGGGATGCACCCTAACTCTACCTGGAGGGGGTGTGGAAGCTCTGATTCTGGGACCCTCCCAGACCTTTCCCTATGTACCTCCTCATTTGGCTGTTCCTGGGTTGTATCTTTACAGTAAAACTGTAATTGTAAGTATTACACTTTCCTGAGTTTCGTGAGTCACCCTAACAAATTATCAAACCTAGGGAGGGTTATGGGAATGCCTGAATTTGTATTGGGATGGTCAGATGTGTGGGTGTCCTGCTGCCCCATTTGCAGCTGGCATTTGAAGTTCAGCCAATCTCGTGCGAAACTGAGCCCCTAATTTGTGGAATTTGATGTTAACTCTGAGTGGTTAGCATCACAGTTATATTGTGGTACCTCACCATGGTGAAGCGGGGAGCAGATAGGGACACTATAGAGCAAAAACACGTATACTTGTGGCAAAGAACACCAGTCATTTCCCTTATCCAGGCTGGTTTTCTCACATAATAGACCTTTTTTTCTTTAGTTATGCAGATGTCCACACAGCTAAAATCTTTATTTCTCAGCCTCTCTTGAAGCTGTGCACATACAACTAAATTCTGGCCAACAAGATTTATGCAGAAGTGTTATACCCTCCCCTTCCCCTTTTTATTATGAAAGCTATTTGTTGTCTCTGTTCTAGCACTTACCTCTTAACAGCACATAGCAATTCTATGTTTGTTTATTTCTTTCTTTTCTGGGAGTGACACCTGAGATTCAAGATTTGACTCTCTTTAAAACATGTATTACATTACATAGGATTATTTAATACATTTATCTGAAAGATTAATAAATTCTGCTAAAATCCTCATGAATGTGTTGTGGTTTATTGCTAACAGTCACAAGCCCTGATTCTGCACAGAAAAGATGTGTGTCAATATGCAGAGTCACTATTTCCAAAAACATCTGCAGAAAGAGGCACCTGTAAGAAAAACTCCTCCATCAGGGCCATGGTCCACCGGTAGTGCAGCTTCCAGGTTTTGGCCGGGTGGCTGATGTCTGCTGCGTGGAGAATCAGGGACATGGTTTTGGCTCTGTCAATCCTGTCAAACCAAGGACATGTTGAAATTATCAGAACAAAGTAACCAATTTAAAGTCTTTTCTGAGTCCAAGCCCACAGATCTTTAACATGACAAGAGAAAATAACCTACCCTTCAGGCTGCTGCAAACTGTTTCTTATGTTTTTAATTTGCTGGAAGTGACCTGACATGTCTGTAGATAAAACCATTTCAATCACTAGGTTCCGAAGATCCCTGTAGAGTCATGAAAAGGAGAAAGGTTCATTCAGCACTATATTGTCCTGAAGTGGAACATTTCCTTAAATATCACTAATTACATTTTATTGTTCTTAACAGATAGGAACACAAAAGATGCTACTTGTTAAATGCGAAAGTGCTCACAAAAGTTGACATTAGTTTACCTTTGGACTCTCGTGGATTTAAGAAGTTATGAGCAGAGTGAGCTGTGAATGATGTTAACGTCTGCCCCGAGGAGCTAGCCCTTTCCCTTGTCATGCCCAAGCCCTCCCCCACTCATAATTCCTAAATATTGATTTTCTATTTCGAAGGATCTTTAGCCATCTTAAATAAAAACTATTCTAAATATGGTATTTGAATGTTTTAGAAGAAAAAAAGTAGCCTAGTGGGGTTTGAGACTATTCTAAATCCATATGGTTAACAAAACTGAAAGGCTTAATGTCTCAGGGAAGAGATAGGAACAAGAGGGCCATGGATTCTCAAGACCCTCCATGCTCCTTCTTCACTTTGCATCTTTTTAATAAAATTACTACTATTAATAAAACCAGTACTATTTATTCAATATTTATTCGGTCCAGGAACTGAACCATGAAGATTAAATGTGTTCATATAAAAATTACTACAACGCAACTAGAGCATTTTAACAAGTAGTTGCTTTGTAAGTACATGAAGACATTTAATATTCATAACAACCCCCGGAGAGGGTATCAGTATTTGTCCCCAGAGGATACTGAGTCACCCAGTCACACTGTTAGTACATGGCTGAGATAAGATACAACCCCAAGAGTTCTCACTCCCAAAGCTGACACCTGGACCACTCCACTGTGCCAATCTTCCATCATAAGAACCCCAGGGAAGCCAAGATGCTAGAGTAAGTGGGGATTCTCTGCTTAAGCTTTTGGGTTCTGTCCTTACATGACATAAACAGAGCCATTGGTACTATTGAAATTTTTAACCAAGATGCTAAAATATGGCAATCATATCACAATGTCTATACACAAATAACTCATCCTCATACTTCACAGAAAATAAGTCACCCCAGGGCTGAGCATGGTGGCTCACGCCTGTAATCCTAGCACTCTGGGCGGCCGAGGCGGGCAGATTGTTTGAGCTCAGGAGTTCGAGACCAGCCTGAGCAAGAGCGAGACTCCGTCTCTACTAAAATAGAAATAAATTAATTGGAC
>NW_012149174.1:9096466-9098121 GCF_000956105.1 Propithecus coquereli
AGAAGGGCATAAAGTCTGTGTCTTAGTATGTTTTGTGCTGCTATAACAGAATACTTGAGATTGAGTAATTTATAAAACAGAGAAATTTATTGCTCACAGATCCAGAGGCAGGGAAGTTCAAGATCAAGGCATTGTCATCTTGTGAGAATCTTCTTGCTGTATAGTCAAATGGCAGAAGGCATCACACAGAAGGAGGTCAGAGAGTGCAAGAGAGCAAACCTAGTCCTTTGAGCCCATTTTATAATCAGCATTAATCTATTTATCAGGGAAGAGCCCTCATGACCTGAACACTTCCCATTAGTCCCCACCTTCCAACACTGTCATCTAGGTGATTAAGTTTCAACACATGAATTCTACGGGGAACATTCAAACCACAGAAGTCTATGTCTAGATTCTTCTTCTTTTTTTTCTTGCACGTGGATGGCCAATTGTTCTAGCTCCATTTATTGAAAAAATTATTTTTGCTCCATTGTATTGCCTTTACTCTTTTGTCAAAAATCACTTGACTATATTTTTGTGGTTCTATTTCTGGGCTCTCTATTCTATTTCTATTGATCTGTTTTTCTATTCTTTTGTTACAGTAGAAGAATAGCAGACAGGGCTTGTGGGGGCTTTCAGGGTGGGTGCAGGTGTTAAAGTATAACTAAGGGGAGCTGAAAACCAGACAAGAACTGGCTTCAGCTGGCTTGCCAGCTATCCAGGTCACCTTACATGAATTTTGGCTAACTACAATATCACTGGCATTGTGGTTTTAAAATTTCTACACCCTTGAAGTTGCCATGACAGTTCCAAAACAACTCTATAAAGTATAAAAATGGGAGGAAACCCAATTCTAGGAATTACTACCCAATTTTTAGTAAAAACCAACCCCTTAACCTGGAATATTCCTCACCTCAATTAGTGAGACTTCAAAAGACCAAAAACTCCTTCCTTTCAGGGCAGCTACTCTTTTGGAACCTGCTCACTCTCTCTCGAGCATACTTTCACTTGCTCTTTCAATAAAAGCTGCTTGCTTTGGCTTCTGTGGTATGTTCTGAAACTCTTTTCTTCCCATAATCACTAATAACCTGAAAGGACTTCCACTAGGAGGACAGTAACACTTTCACCAATACCACATGGTCGTGATTAGTCTAGCTTTGTTGTAAGTATTGAAGTCAGGTAGTGTCAGTCCACCAACTTCATTCTTCTTTAATATTGTGTTAGCTATTCTGGGTCTTTTGCTTCTCCATGTAAACTTTAGAATCACGTTGTCAATATCCACAAAATAACTTGCTGAAATTTTGATTGGGATTGCAGTAAATCTATGGACCAAGTTGGGAAGAACTGACATCTTAACAATATTGAGCCGTTCGATCCAGGCATTGGAATGACTCTCTAGTTATCATTTTTTTATCTGAGTTTTATAGTTTTACTCATGTAGATCTTATATATATTTTGTTAGATTTATACCTAAGTATTTTATTTTGGAGGTTGCTAATAGAAATGGTATTGTATTTTCAATTTCAAATTCCACTTGTTCATTGCTGGTATATATAGGAAAGCAATTGACTTTTGGGTATTAACCTTATATCCTGCAACCTTGCTATGATTATTGAATATATGAATAATTGCTATTAGTTCCAGGAGTTATTTCGTTGATGCTTTCATATTCTCTA
>NW_012149174.1:9098874-9099372 GCF_000956105.1 Propithecus coquereli
AATATGTGGCAAGATTTGTCTCAGTGAACAGATATGTGACTTGTATGATAGTTCACAGTTCAAGTTCTGGACAGAGAGAAATTGTCTCACACATTTTTATGTTCCTTAAATTGCTAACTATGCCACAAAATACTGTACACAAAATTCTTGAAAGATACTAGTTGATTGATTTAAGTGTTTGCAGCTTAAAGAATTTTGTTAAACATCCATTAAACCTATTCTTATTAGAATCTTTATTGTTTTTTAAAAGCCTCTTAAAATAAGTAATATGCAGAAAAGTCATTTCAAATTTTAACTTATAAAAGTTAATACTTTATTTAACTTACCTTGTCTGAATATGAAAGTTGTTTGTGGTCCCCGTGTGCTCGTAATCATGGATGGCAGCAGCGAAGACCATTGCTAGAATTTCCAGTTCATTCAGCCAGTGCTAGTAAATTAAACAAAGAATCCATCACACTTAGAAAGCAGAGCCCATCTTTGCTTCCTACGAAAAAGATC
>NW_012149174.1:9099422-9101330 GCF_000956105.1 Propithecus coquereli
AAAAAATCACTTAATAATCATAGCTCAATCCCCAGAATTCTGAACTAGGAATGCATACATGGAATCCTTGTTTAAGAAATAATTAAATAGATTTTTCCTGAGTAAAATAGCATGCGCATTTCCAGAAGTTTGCTGAGATCATGGGAAAAACTGCGATTTTCCAATAACATCATTTGTATCATATGGCCCCAAATCTAGCTGTAGCAGTTTTGTCAGGGTTATTACATGACATGGCTCCAAGTGTCACCATCTCTTCCTTTGAGAAACAAGCAAAGATGTGTTTTTCAGCCAGATTTAATTGAATCAAAGTGTTTTGTCTCATAAATCTAACAAAGATGCTGAGAATACAGCATGGTCTTAATGTTTGAGTGGTCTTTGACTGCTAAGAAAAGAACAGACTCTAAGCAACATCCAGTATCCATGGTAACATGTAGCGTGGCATTTTCTTTTCACAAAGAGGAAATTATTTCCATTTATTTACACTTTCAAGGATTTCATGCATTATAATATCTGTATTAAATTCCAATCTAGCCTTGCCCTGTGTTCTAAATTACATTTTAGTCATTTTGCATTATGCAGTAAACGGGTTTCCATGTTCAAAAAGCACTCTAAATCCAAGTAACAATGAATAATATGAAATAAAATAGAATTATTGATATCAGTGATGTACAACCTTATTTTTTCATGGATAAAATGTAAAGGCAATAGTAAGAGTTAGAAAAGCATATTATATGGTTGCATTTTGGTCACTACAACATTTTTGTTCACGAAATTTTCAAGTTCATGTAGAATTAATCTATTAAATATGACCCTGTTAGACAATTTTTCCTTTCTATACCGAGTTTTTTTTTTTTTTTTTTAAGACAGGGACTCGCTGTTGCCTGGACTAGAATATACTGAGTTTTTAAATATAAACGTGGAAAAGATTGATTCTTCTCCTCCTTGTCCTCCTCTTCCTTCTCCTTCTTATTCTCTTCCTTCTCCACATCTTCTTTCATCCTTGTCATTCTCCTCCTCTTCTCCTTCTGTTCCTTCTTCCCCACAGCCCAAAGCATAAAAATATTATGACTCTTTGTCCAGTTGCAGATGAATAGTAAAAGGAGGAAGCTAGAGAGGATGATCTAATGCTTTTGCAGGAAAAGTCCAGTCCATTGCCTTCACTTTTCAAAGTAGAAAGAGTAAGAGTACTCACTGGTAACAAATCACTTGCTCCTTTCTTGAACTCCTGAACAGAGCCCAGCTCAGTAACGAGCTATCTTTAATTAAAATCCTCCTTACTAGGCATTCTGTGGATATAAAGAGTCTTTAATAGGCAAAAATGATCTGCATAGTCTTCCTTTCTTTTGATGTTTAATAGAAATAAAAGCAAAACAACTCCCTATACTCTGCAAGTATGTGTAGGTTAATAACATTCCTACCATACAACCAGACTCCTGAGTTTCCTTTTTCCTTTCATTCTATGTCATCTGAAGGACTCTGGGGTTTCCTCCACTCCAGGGATAGGCACAATGCCTTCCCCAACATTTCACTGTCTGAATTTCAACTCTTCCTCTGTCTCCAACAAGAGAGTGCAATGTGTAAGTCCATTCCATTTCAGGCTGTAAAAAATTGGATGTTTCTGTCTTTGGTCATGGGAGCAGAGTTATATTTAACATAAGTAACTGGATTGAGAGTGAGTGTCCCTTTTCTCAGCTTCTTAATCCTGCCACTGCCATCAACAGACTGTGCGTATCAGAGGTCACTTCACCTCTCCAAATCTGTGTTTTCTCTTTTAAGATTATGAGGTCTAGATCAGATGATCTCTAATGTGGATCTCAGTCACCTTATGGTCCATTTAAGCTCTAATATTTTAATAAACTGATTCTGTACTCCCCACATCAAAACAGTAACTCCTTACACATGAATGCT
>NW_012149174.1:9101380-9101972 GCF_000956105.1 Propithecus coquereli
TCTTGAATTTATTCTTCTTATGTAATTGAAATTCTATATCCTTTGCCCAACATCTACCCAACCTCTGCCTCCACCCCAGTCCCTGGTAACCACCACTCTACTCTTGTTGATATTCTTTATAAAGTTGAGGAAGTTCCCCTCTATTCCTAGTTTATTGAGAGTTAATATCATGAATGAGTGTTGGATTTTGTCAAATGTTTTTTCTGTATCTATTGATAGGATCGTGTAATTTTTATTCTGTAACCTATTTATGTGATGGATTGCATCAATTGAATAAGCCAGGCTTACCTACCTGAGATTAATCCCACTTTGTTGTGGTGCTTAGTTTTCTTTTAATTATCATTATCATAATTTAAATCTGTTTATGCTTTTTCCTTTCACTTTGTTATCCATATACAAGTGAGATACTCTAGATACACCAAGGAGGAAGAAAATTACCTAACAACTTTATTCAATTAGTGAATCAATAAACTCCTTTTTACCCATTCCAGATAGTGGATTATCACTCCTATTCCTTTAAACTAAAATTGCTTTGGGTAGGAGGTGAAGAAAATGATGAAAATCATTTGGTCTATTTGGGATTCTATTTTTT
>NW_012149174.1:9107299-9107877 GCF_000956105.1 Propithecus coquereli
ACAAGACAAGGAGGTTTCTCAGAGAATAAGAATTATTTAACTAAAACATTTTTTACTTGGTGATATTTTGTCCTGCAACATGTCAGTTCATATGTTTTTACTACATTACATTTTAGAAAAACTATCATATTCTCTCATACTACAGTATTTTGTCACTTGGTTGTTTTTAAGCAAAGATTCTCAAAATAAACAAAATAAAAATAAGTAATTTTCTTGCCCATGGTTGAGGAAATAATAGAGTAGACAAAATCTCTCAAGAACTGAGGAGTAATTAGCATCCTCTGAATGTGATATTCCAGTTATATTCTTGTCTTTATTACAAGTTGAATATCCCTTATCTGAAGTGCTTGGGACTAGAAGTGTTTGGGATATCAGATATTCTTCAGATTTTGGAATATTTGCATTATGTACTTACTGGTTGAACGTTCCTAATCCAAAAATCTGTAATTTGAAATGCTCTGATGAGCCTTTTTTTGAGCACCATGTCAGGAGTGCTCCAAAAGTTTCGGATTTTGGAACATTTTGGATTTTGGATTTTCAGAATTGGGGTATTCAACATGTATAGTTTAAGAAATATA
>NW_012149174.1:9107927-9109643 GCF_000956105.1 Propithecus coquereli
AGACAATAGGAACTTAGGGAAATGGAACTTGATGTTTCCAAACTAACAGACTTCAGTTACAAAGACTTTCTTACCATGATACCTGTATGAAGCATTATGTAATGCACAGTTTGAGTGACATCAGCTGCGTGAATCAAATTGTGATATGGATTTTTGTACTTGCTGTAACCAACTTCTAAAGCTTCTGCAAAGGCAATTAGGCAAGAAACAGGAATCTGTGGAAAAGTAATAATCGTGATTATATTTTGACCAAAAGAGTGGCACTAAATCAACATGAGCATAATGTTTGAGATGGGACATATTAGTAACTCAGATGTGGGCAGCAGTTTCTTTAAGTCAAATGTGGATTGTTCTTAAAAAAACACTTCATTAATATATTAGCCTTCAATCCCAAGAAGGATTGTAACCTACAAGTATTTAACTAAGATAGATGAAATAACAGTCTTACCCATACTAGAGTCTTTAAATGTTTATATCTTCCAAAGAAGGCTAGTTTTTAATAGGGTAAAAACTTCCAATTACAATTCATGAAGTCGTTTTTCTATCTGTAGTACAAGAGGATTAAAATAGAAGACCTCCTTGTACTTTCTAGCTCCAAAAATGCCACGATTCTACATGAAATGCTAAAAGTTACAAGCTGTAGACTGCTCAGAAGTCTGGATCACATCTGTTGCTTGGATGGATCTAAATGAAGTTAATTAGAAGCTTCTTCATTTCAATTTAAGAAAAACTGCCAACAAAGTTTCATTCTGTGTTTCAGGAACATGGGAGATTGATCATATTTCTTTAAGACATAGCTTCTAATCCCTACATGAATGTTCTGTGAATAAATCAGAGTATGTTGGTATCTTGTTGGAGTGAAGCTATATCAGCCTCATGATATCCAGGTGGATCTATAGATATGCCAGTGAGTTCTGCAGAATGGTTCTATCATGTGGTGAACTTATCCCCATAGTTCTGTGACCTGCTAACTACAAACATTCTAAAATGAATTGATTAATGACTCAATCAATTGAAAATTCACTCAATTGAAAATGCTGCATTTTCATTCTTATTCAAACAACCAATTCTAAGAGCATTTCACTTTTGTCCCATGTTGCTGACCTTGAAACGGTTGATAAGATCATATCTGGTAAACAGTTCATAAATCATAAACTTCAGACTATGTTCTCCACTTGCTTCATTTAGGGCAAATACATCAAATGACCATTTATCAATATCCTGTAGAAAAAAGAGTGAATACTTTAGATGGCAATATCATACAGTTCTGTTTCTTTCTATGAAAAAGTATTCAAAAGAACAGGCAGTGTATATTCAGCAGGTCATATTTCAATTTAGCATGTCAAACTACACTTTTACCAGAGTCTGACATGACAGGGCCACTTAGTATCCATGGGTCCACAGCCACGAAAGTGAGGCCATAATGCTTAACATAGCACCAAGATCTTCCCCTTAATCCCAAGTTATTAAACTGATGTAATAAACTTGATAACACTATAACACTGCCCTTATCTTTAATCTCTCTCCAACTTCCCGCCATAAATTATTTTCCCAGCATGGGCTTCCTTTTAAGATAGAATTGCTGGTTATATGGGTGATGGCAGTTGAGGGACAGAGGGAAGATAGCCCCAATTTCTCTTCCTCACTTACCCACCTGCTACATTGCTTGAAATTTCATCAGAGGAGTTTATAATTTGGCTTAAAGTTTTGGTATCT
>NW_012149174.1:9111261-9112318 GCF_000956105.1 Propithecus coquereli
GGAAAGGAATATAATAAATAAGAAATAAAGCAACCCAAGATCTTCTGTTGCCAGTATCCTTTAAATTCTTGGTAAATGCAAGAAAACCACTATGAAGCTTTTTTTATAGGAGATAAGATTAAATTTCCCCAACCAAATTGGGTGATAGAAATAAGGAATTTAAAAGGATAAGCCTACAAAATGCCTCTGTATAAATAACATTTAGGAATAATGTACAAATACACACACACACAAGTGAGCCAGTAACTTTTCTAATTTCAGAGTTTCAACTCTAGTTATTTCTAACAATGTAGTATTGCAATTGGGTGTTAGAACAGGACAGCCACTGGAGAAGCCAAAGATGAGAGAGATGAACTTTTTTCTCTTTCCTAATTTTATCTTACATTTTGCATTTTTCAGACTTAAAATTATAAATAATTTTCTTCTATACAAGTTTTATTTTTTTAAAACATAGATGTTGACTAAAACATCTTTTGATGATGCATTTAACTCTTCCATAATATAGTCATAACAAAATACATACATTTTGATAAGTGCTAGTACCAGCTCAAAATGGAATTCAAGATCCACCTAAATAAAGCATGGAGAAAAAAATCACACATGCGTGTATGCACACACACGTGCATATATATGCATTGACATAGTTTGTTAGTGTAAATCAATCATATTTAAGTCTATAATGCATCATGATTTGGAACACAATATGTTTTGTTAATGGTTAGAATATTTTTTATATTCCAATATGTAGGCAGCAGTAAAGACCTATTCTCTTCTCCCAACCATTTTAAGAAGATTTTTTTTTAAATGACTATTTCATAAAATGAAAATAATTGAAATTATTTCACCTTTAATGTTACTATGACAGCTGCTGGATATGCCAAACCAACCAGGTGAAAGGATTTTCTGTACATCCTAAACAAGACAAAAATAAGTGTTTATATAAAAATCACTTACTCAAAGTTTTCAGATATTTCTTAAATATGAGGGAAAAGATTACTTTTGACTTGTTCACCTTTTACCATTAGTTACATACTTCCTTTATAGGGACAATGATAAC
>NW_012149174.1:9112368-9114000 GCF_000956105.1 Propithecus coquereli
ATTTATTTATTTGTATTAAGGTATGTGTTAATAAGTATTATGTCTTAGGCTTTACGAATATGATTTTATTGACTCCTCATTGCCATTCTATGAGATGGTTTGTATTATTAGTTACATTTTTGTGAAAAAGGAACCCAGGCAGAGAGCTAGTGAATTAGGAAGCGGTGGAGCAATCCGACTGCTTCCCAAGCCCATACTCTTTCTACTCTTCCTAACAGTGCTGCATGGGAAGCCATTTACTATGTGGAACAGAATAGTGAAATAGTGCCAAATTTTCTGTAGATTGATCACAGAAAAATTGAGTCATTCCAGAGTAGGGAAGACTGTTTCTGGATGTAGTCAGTGAACTACAAGTTCCAAAGGAAATAGGTTTCAAGTCATCTCTTTCTTCTACTCTTAATATTAGAGAGAACACACGTTCCAGGAGCCCTCAAGTGCAAGAGTTCTCTGGCCAAGGCCCTTGGGTGATTTCAGATTCAAAGAGACATTTGGAAGCAGCTTGGCAGCACTCTGTAAAGCATTTGCTCTTTAGCAAATGGACTGAGTTACTGCACATCACTGTCACCGTGGCACAGGGCTACAAGTTAATCAAGTGACAAAAGAAGAGAGAAAGAGACAAGCAAGTACTAGCATCGACTCTCCTCTGCGTAGTCCACTCCCAGGCTTCAAGGTGTCCCTTACGACATTAGCAAACAGAACAATGGTTTCATTGCAACCCCTTTCAGGCAATGGTCCTTAAAACATCTTGCAGGTGACAGGATGCATTAGTCACTCGACAGTGTTGAACTGCAACTAAAGTGCTCCATAAATGTCACACTGATAGGGCCATCCTGAAATAGCAAGGCATCAACTAAACGTAGGCGACTCAGTCTTCTCTGTATCAAATATGAGGCGTAACAAAGGTTTGGAGAGTTTTAGCTGAATAAATATTTCTATAATGCCTTTTTTGTTTCAAAGAACTAACACATTCATATGCATGAAAATTAATACTCCCCTATCACAACTTTTTCATGTAGAGAAAACTTCTTAAAATAACTTTCCAAAACCTGTCAAAACTAACCTAGTTTTGTCAAAATAGTCAATACATTTGTGAACTCATTTTGCCTTTCCTTTCACCATTTACTGTAAAATTTTTCATTATTCTTTTTAGCTGAAATGCATTTTTTTGATCCCAGACAATGCTAACGTTCTATCACCCCAGACAATGTTTGTAATGACCAAACTAGTGGATGATTAAAGAGCCACTGACACATTTTTGCTAAAGGATGAATAAAATCAGAAGCAAATTTCCAAGCCCAAACTGCTAAAATAGAGGGAAGTTATATTTGGTAGTCATGGCCTTCTCATAAAGCAACTATATGATCTTTACTAATGATTTTAACTTTCTAGGAGTCATGCCAGGCTGGGCTAGATTTCCCAGTCTTCCAGAGAAGTTGGAATGGCTGTTAGTTCCTGCAATAAATATTTCTTAAAAGTCTGAGGGTAAAGTCACATCGTGGATTTGAATTTCTCTATTTACCCACGAATATGACATACCGTATCTCTTCAATGTCACCTTCAGACCAGAGGTTCCAAAGCTGAAACAGGAGACTTTTATTTGGCTTCCCTTATACTTGTGACAAGTGAAAAAAA
>NW_012149174.1:9130400-9135230 GCF_000956105.1 Propithecus coquereli
AGTTACTACTGTAACTATTCTCATTACCCTGCAGCCAATACCCTTGGTTCTAACTCTTACATCAGAGCTCCCTGGGCTCAGGGGGAGCTCTGGTGCTATTGAATGTCTTAGACTTGGAGTAGGCTGAGAAGTGAATATCAACGTACTTTCTCATTATATGGAATGTAAAAAAAGACAAAGAGGATTAACCTTCCAAAGAGACAGAGAAACTTTTTCATTATTGAACTTTTCTAATCCTATAATCAAGAATAGAATTCTAGTATAGAAAATTAAGATAAATCATCCTGGAATCAGAATGAGTGTGGGAGAAACCTTAATACAGTTGCCTCACCCACTTTAGTAAATAGGTGATTATTAGGAGTCACTGAAAAAGGATAATGAGTTTCCTGGGCCCCTAGAGGAAGTGAAAATCCTCTTGGAAATATGGTGAATTACTTTAGAAAGGTTTTATAATAATTACAAAATATAATTCAAAAACTTAAAAAAAAAAAACCCCAGCCTATGCCAGGCACTGTGCTAGGCAACA
Source organism: Propithecus coquereli (assembly GCF_000956105.1). Classification (NCBI taxonomy): domain Eukaryota; kingdom Metazoa; phylum Chordata; class Mammalia; order Primates; family Indriidae; genus Propithecus; species Propithecus coquereli. Next base: position 9,130,927 of record NW_012149174.1, read on the forward strand.
GACTATGTAGTGGAGGGCAAGGAAAATATAGTTGCTGCTTCACAGGGTTTATTCCAATGGTTAAAAAGAGATAAGGAAAAAAAAAAAAGAAAAGAAACAATATGGAATAATAGACAAGGATAAGTGCTATGGGGCAAACCACCGGCTGGGGGCAGCCGTGGTGAGGAACAGTATATGGATGGAGTAATCAAAGAAGGCCTCTGAAAAGGTAAAAAGGGCCAGCCGTGTTGAAGGGTGGAGAGAATCATTTCCGACAGAGAGAATAGTAGGATCAATAGCTCCAAGGCAGGACAATTTAGAGATGTTCTTGGAATTGAAGTCAGGTTGGTATATTCAATCAAGGATGAAGGTAGAATCAGATGAGGTTAGGAAGAAAAAGGGGGCCTGACAAAGCAAGGCCTGATTACCAGGTGAAATGGGAAACCATCAGATGGTTTGCAGCTTAAGAGTGACAGGAACAAATTTGTATTTTCAAACATGGCTGTAGAATGACTTGTTTGGAGAGGGTCGGTGAGGAGGAGAGGAGCCAGTTGGAAAGCCGCTGTTATATTTCTGATAGCAGATAGATGATGGAGGCTTAGCCGGGGGCTGCAGGAGGAGATGAGGAAGTGGGTATAATCAGGATACTTTGGGCTAAGTAATCACCAGGACTCGCTAAGGCACTGAATCTCAGGAGGGGATCCTTGAGAGAGGAAGCAACAAGACTTCAAAGAGCCTTTCAGCTTTCAGGATTGAAGATGATTGTTTTTGAAAATTCACAATAAACATATCCTGCTATTTTTAAGCATTTACTAATGGGGATTCAACAGTGATAAAAGAAATATTTCATTTCCACGTGTCCTTAGTACTTTGATTTCTTCAAGACTGCTTATTAATTTAGTTATCTTATGTACATTTTGATATTTTAGTAGGCTATTAAATAAAATTTTTTGTCTTTAAGGCAGAGAAAGGCCTGCTTGCTTTTTATATTTAGATTGCTACCCAGTATAGAATATATTTTATGAGATATTACATTTTATTTAGGTAAAATTAGTCATATAACATACAAATATGTTAGAATTGATTTTAAACAGTTATTTACAATGGTTCATTTGAGGAGAATAATCATTCAAAAGTCTTTGCTTTTAATATTCATGTCAACTTAAAATAAATGAAAAGAATAGATCCAGGACAAGGTATTTTTGTTACAGGTAAGTTCATCATAAAGTCTTAAATTTGTTCATTCTAGTAAGGATTGTGGGTTTCCTCAATATGTAAAATATAGGACTCTCCTAAGTTTGACATAGTGAACACATTTGCTGCCTTTCAAATTTTATTGTCTTGAGATACCAATGATTTCACTTACCTTTCCACAAAAATTCCAGCTTGAACAGCATGTACAATGCTCCGAAATTTTGGTTTTTCCTCAGGTTTCTTTTTTGTCATCCCCATTTTCCGTGTAAAGGTAGAAGCCAACCAGTCTCGGACTTCCGATGGGACTGCATCAGACTGAATGTCACAGAGCTCATCATCAGTATCCAGCAGCCGTCTACAAAAATTTATGCAGATTAAACATTAGAAAAAAGTGAAGGAAAACTAATAATAAAAATAAGCATTGCAATGGGATTTAAAATACAGTGAATTACTCCCTTATTATTCTTTAATAGGAACTATTTAAAGAAAGAAAAAAAATTGTGTTAACATTTGAAAAGTTCTTAATTTCTCAAATTGATCATCTTTTGAAGGCAAGAACTAATAGGCTTAAGCATTTGCAGCTTTCAGTACAATGATACCAGTCTAGAGGTATCGATTGTGATAATGAATAAAACTAAAAGATGGGGAAGAGAATCCATAAACACGTCTGCTACTAAAGGAAGCAACTGAAGTAGAAGGCAAAAGGGAAATTGAATCTATAATAGCTGTCACATATTTAATAATCTTATATACATAATACGGATAGTACATTCTATTTGAATGAGGCTTTGGAATTTACAATAAGTCATTCGCAGGTGCTATTTTATTGTGTAAGTATTTCTAAATTTTAGGAAAATAATACTTTAAGTACTCTAAAAGATAATCATTCTGATATTAACATTGATGATTAAAAAAGTTAAAAGATGAAAACATTTGAAAATAAATGGATTATTTCAAAAGCTCATTTCAGGTGACCAAGCCTGTTTAAGTGGAAGAGACATCTCCAGTTCAGAGAAAATGCTGTCTTGAGGGTGGAGAGCTGATGGGTTTAGAACTAACTGCTGGACAAGGAAGCCAGCCTAGTAGTGAGGCAGTGAACAGGAACTGGAACCACTAGCACACTCCTGTAAAAACCCCAGGTAGACCGGACTGACCAGTAATAACAGAGGCCATTAAAGCAGGAAAGGAAACATCCTTACTTTAAGGCCGCTCAGCTTCAGTAATCAAGAACTTTCTAAAGGTCTGAACTGGCAAGATCCTGTAAAAGGCTCCCCACCAAATACAAAAACGGCTTTCCAGAGCTGTCAAGCCTTGCCTCCAGGAAGAACACAAGTCAGATCTGCCTGTCATTTGAGAGTCATTCTTTCCTTGTCAGTGCACCAATTTAAGAACTCAGAGGTCTTTTGGGCATATTTTAGCTTTGACCTGTGGGTTTCATGTGCTTTGGTAAATCTCTTTGCACAGAATGAGGCCTAAGGATTACGAACCAGCGGAGGGAAGGTAGCCAGAGGTAGCTGCCCATGCTAAAACCTCAGGGACAAGTCACAGGCCATCTCCAGAAGGCAGGAACAAAACGAAATGGCAAAAAACAGGAGGCCCACCCAAAGCACCCAATAAGACCAAGACCAAAGAGAGGCTCAAAAGATAATATGCAGAAGAGTAAATCTTAATGTCCCTTTAAAATTTAAAGTTTAAATGACCTCCCATATGTTCTGCTGTTTTTTATAAATATGCAGAAGACAGTCATTTACAAATATTTATTTTTCATGGTATTAAGCACGAATGCATTTATGAGATAACTTATAAAAAAATAAACATAAATGCTGGAGTTACAAAGCTAAATGTATACATATGAAGATAAAAAAGATTTACAGAGTTGGATGTTAATACTGATTAATACTTACTGTATAATAGTTTTAACTTTGTTTTGGGTCTTAGATTTCAATACTTTTGGTTTACCCTTACAACGCTGAAATAGAAAATTAAAGCACAATATATTTTTTTCCTTTTTGTCCATTTTACATTAGATTCCTTAGCCCATTTCAGCAAGTTACTAAACTACATGGCTTGAAAATTTCACTACTTTAAAGATGATGCCATATCTATTACTCTTATGCAGTGACCAAATAAAACTACAGAGCAGGACAGTTGGGATAGGAATCATTGTGGTGTAATCCTGTGATGTCACCGTGCTCCAAGCATTCCACTGCTGCCTTGTTTTATCAGCAAATCTGAGTGGCACGACAGGCACGCTGTAATGGTTGCCAACTGCTCCACAGCAAATTTGAGGGCGTATATCCTAAACTCATAAATTATCCAAGACGGATCATCAAACATGACGAAATCAGCACACGGAAATGACAGTTCACACAGAGGTATGGTACTCAGGAGACTAATAATCCTTAGTCATGATATATGAGGTCATTTACTGAGAAGGAAAGAGTATATAATCTCAGGGGGAAACAATGATATGGATTAATTAGCGGATAGGAATAAAGGAAGAGAAAGTGTAAAGAGAAAAGTATGAAATATGCTATTGTATAACTTAAAAAGAGAATCTTGAAAAAGCAACAAATACCTCTGTGATGTTTAATTTTATGTGTCAGCTTGGCTAGGATATGGTGCCCGGGTGTTTGGTCAAACATCAGTCTACTTTCTTTGTTGTGAAAGTATTTTTTAGATGTGATTAACATTTAAATCAATAAACTTTGAATATAGCAGATTACTCTCCAAATTATGGGTGGGCTTCATCCAATCAGTTGAAGGCTTTAAGAAAAGAGGTCTCCCAAAGAGGAAGGAATTCTGTTTCCAGATTGCATTTGGACTCAAGACCGAGACATTGACTCCTGCCAGAATTTTCAGCCTGCCAGTCTGCCTTGCAGATTTCAGACTTGCCAGCCCTTAATAATCACATGAGCCAATTCCTTAAAATAAATCTCTCCCTCATCTCTCTCTTTCAATTTCTGTGTGTGTGTGTGTGTGTGTGTGTGTGTGTGTGTGTATGTGTGTACGTGTGCGTGTGTATATGTATCCTATTGGTTTGGATAAGAAAGAATAGTTCCACTCACTTATGAACACTCTATGGTAACTACCAGTATGGATTATAAATAAGATAGAAGATAAAAGCTCAG
>NW_012149174.1:9135280-9150624 GCF_000956105.1 Propithecus coquereli
AAAAGAGGTCTCCCAAAGAGGAAGGAATTCTGTTTCCAGATTGCATTTGGACTCAAGACCGAGACATTGACTCCTGCCAGAATTTTCAGCCTGCCAATCTGCCTTGCAGATTTCAGACTTGCCAGCCCTTAATAATCACATGAGCCAATTCCTTAAAATAAATCTCTCCCTCATCTCTCTCTCTCAATTTCTGTGTGTGTGTGTGTGTGTGTGTGTGTGTATGTGTGTACGTGTGCGTGTGTATGTGTATCCTACTGGTTTGGATAAGAAAGAATAGTTCCACTCACTTATGAACACTCTATGGTAACTACCAGTATGGATTATAAATAAGATAGAAGATAAAAGCTCAGCTTTCTATTAATATTCATTTAATAGAGCATATCAATTCTGTTTCTGGTACAAAAATCCTATTTGCAATTGACTGAACATCATCCTGTGGAGACATTGCAAAACTGTCAACCTATGAGGTGATTACAAAGTGAAAAAGTTAGAATGGTCCTCTCTCATGTAGAACTTATATTCTAAAAGAAAGAGACTAAAAAGAAATAGGGAGGGTGATATAATGCGATTAATTGTGACAGGAAACACTACTTCAGATAATATGGCCAGGGAGTTAAGACCTGAGGAATAAGAAAGAATTAGCTATAGGAAAGGCTGGGGGAAGGACATTCCAGAGAGAGAGAAGAGCAAGTGCAAAGGCCCTAAGGTAGAATCAGTATTGATGTGTCTGAGGAACAGAAAGAAGGCCAAATGTGAGTGGAGTATCCTGAGTGAGTCAAGACAGGAAACAAACATAGGTAAAATTCAGCTACTATCAGGCCTTAGAAGGATTTTGTCATTTTTGCAATGGAAAGTCATTGAAATGTTTTTAAACAAGGTGTGACATGATTGATGTTTGTAAAAGCCCACTCTGTGTGCTGTGGGAAGAATAGAATAAGTTGTAAGAATGAAGTTTGGAGCTCAATTAAGAGCCTTAACTGAGCACAGTTGCAAAAATGGTCTTTTATCTTAGAAGTTCAGTGTTTTCTAAGCCTTAGTTGGTATTGAGTTGGGCATCATTTTTCCTGTACACATCATGCCCTTTTAATATATGGTCAAAGCATTAGTGGGATTTTACAAATATTTTCTCAGATGATAACTACTATTTTTTCTGTTCCATTTGTGTGGTTCTCTTCTTCAGGGAAACAGATTACGCCCATCAGGAGTCTCTTTTATCCAGTTTCCATATCTATTGTTTTTCCAGTAAAACTTTTTTTTTTAAAAAAAGTCTTTGTCCATATCCTGTTTTGTTTTCTTTTTCCTTTTTATATGTTTGTTTTCAGTAATGTCTCTTTTAAAATTTGTGGCTTTGAGTGTGGCTTTCTCCCCTGGATAGTCTTGTCTTCCTCCTCCATCTGCTTACTGAGCTATGTGTACCTATTTTTCACCTCTTTCTATTATCATATTATTTCTCTCTTAAGCCATGTGTCTTTGTATTAAATTTATTAATTTTTTCTACAGAAGTGACGATTTCATTAAATTCTTGAGTTTACAGGACGAGCTCACAGATTCGTACATTCCTGTGGCATGGGTTCTTTGTCATTTGTTTTTTCCTACTCCTTTCCACTTTTATTCTTGTGGCATTTTTGTATTTATTCTGTGTTGGTTCCTTTTTGTGCTCATCCTTATACGAGGGAACTTCCTTCTGGATCGGAAGGCTGAAGGGAAGGACCAGGAGAATGTGTGTGGCAGACAAGAAGTAAATCTGGGCAGGAGTCTGGATGTGTCCAAGAACTGGCTTAAATTTCCCTTCTCTTTAGCGGACAGAAATACACAGCTACAGGTCTACTTCTCAAAGATTCTTCTCTGCTCTACAGCACAGTTGCCAAAGTGGCCCATGAGGACCTTCATCCTCCTGTGTATCCATCTCTGCTACTCCAGCGTGTGAGATGCGGGAAGCCTCCACAGCCAGCCAACACACCTTGACCTTTTTGTTCGGGGAAGGAGTTTCTGTTTTTTCCTTTTAGAATGAGTGTCCTTTTCTAGAGAACTCTGCATTCTGCTCTCCCTGCCTGAGATCCACAATCTTGGGGGCACCTTCTTCATTTAAAAAAAAAAATCAATAGATTTTTTTTTTTAGAGCAATTTTATGCTTATAGAAAAATTGAATGGATAGTACAGAGAGTTTTCATACATCTCATTTCTACCCCTACCTCCACAGTTTCCCCCATTATTGACAACTTATGTTACTATGATCTATTTATTTCAATTGATGAGCCAATATGGATACACGATTATTAATTAAAGTCCATAGTTTACATTAGGGATCACTAGTCGCATTGTACATTCTGTGGATTTTGATCAATGTATAATGACATGTATCCACCACTACAGTATCATACAGAGTAGTTCCATACAGAGTAGTTCCATCATACAGAGTAGTTCCACTGCCCTAAAAAATCCCTGTGCTTAACCTACTCATCCCTCCTACCTTCCCTACTTCCCAGTCCCTGGCAACCACTGATCTTTTTACTGTCTCCATAGTTTTGCCTTTTCCAGACTGTCATGTACTTGTAATCACACAGTAAAAGGCTACACCTTTTTAGATTGGCTTATTACATTTAGTAATATGCATTTAAGTTTTCTCCGTATCCTCCCATGGATTAATAGCTCATTTCTTTTTATTGTCTGTGCATTCTACTGTTGAAAGACATCTTGGTTGCTTCCAAGCTTTGGAAATTATGAATAAAGCATATTTGTGTGCAGGTTTTTCCAACACATTTCGGCAAATGCCAAGGAACACAATGGCTGGATGGTAATAAGAAGAGTGTGCTTAGTTTCGTGAAAAACTGCCAAACTGTTGTCCAAAGTGGCTGCACCATTTTGCATCCCCACTAGCAATGAATGAGTGAGAGGCCAGGCCACCACCATGTCCTGCCTGGCTGATTGCAGTGCCTCCTAACTGGTCTCCCAGCTCTTGCTCCTGAGCCTGTCAGTCTCTTCTTCCCTCTGCAGCCCGAATGCCTCTTTTAAAGTGTAAGTCAGACTATGTCAATGCCTAATTCATAAAGCCCCACATAAGTCATCCCAAGCTAAGTCTCCAGCTTTCCCTCTTAACCATACCCTTTATTCATTTTGCTCCAGCGACACTGGCCTTCTTGCTGTACTCAAAGCTGCCAAGCTTGCTTCTTCTTCAGAGTCTCTGCACTTGCTGTCCCCTGCTTAGAATCTCTTACTCAAGATATTTGTGAGGATCTTTTCCTCACTGCATTTAAGTAGAGAGGGCTTCCCTGCACCCCCCACCAAGTATGAGCACTCTTCTTTTTTTCCATCCTGCCATAGTCTTGCTCTTAGCACTTACCACTGGTGGATGTCATACCGTATGTTTACTAGCTTATTTATTCATTTTATGCTTACAGTCTAGTGACCTGGACTGTGAAGACCTTGAGAGCAGAGGGTTGGTCTGTTTTTGTGCACTGCAGCACCTAAAATTATGGGTGGCACAGAGTAGGGGATCGATATATATCCATTGAAGGACTAGGAAAATGTCTAGAAATATTTACACTAAACTATTATATCTGATTACCTTTGGGGATTGGAGTAAGGAGGGAAATGGCAGAAGAAGTTTAAGTCTAGAATCCTGTATTATTTGATTGATAAACAGCATCAGCTTGGAGGTAAATGCACTCATCTCCTTCGTTGCTTTTAGGTTAATTTTTCCTTGAATAATCACTTTCTAATTTTTTGAAACAAATTGTGAAGAAATATGTATTTTTGGGGTGGAAAAGACATTAAGCATTTTTGATAGCATTTTTTAATAAAGTCGTAGGAAAGAAAATTTTAAAAAATTGTATGTACTGTTTACATGCCTGTAGCCAAGGAACTCAGCCTGTCTGTTAAATACCAATTCCTTTATGCTCATTTATCAAGTAGAGAATGATAAGGAATAGAGAATGAAGACATAAACAACTTGTAGCAGGTTCATTCATTATTCCAGTTTAGAGAGAAGACAGGAGGATAAAACCTAAATTTAAACAATTCAAAAAATAAACTAATAAACCTAATGGCACATACTTCTCCTTGCTCCCCTCCATCTCTTCTTTCCTATTCATTTTCCCTTTCCTGAGCACCTGCCTTGTACTCTGTCTTCCTCCCTCTGAGCACAAGAGGCTCCTCTAGTTTCATTTGACCATGCTAGGCAGGGCAGGACAAAAGCTATAATATAGTGTGGAATGATAATCCGGAACTTTTCATAGAGAATTATCATAAACAATCTTCTTATACATATATCTAAGATATGAAAATATCTGAATACTTATGCAAGATTATGTCACATGTAAAACATAGAAGACTGCATTTTGTCCTCATTTCATTTTTGAAAAAAATTTGGGCAAGTAGGATGACAAAATGGGATTTTCAATATTATAGTTCATTTTGCTTTACAAACATCCAATAGCTGATTGCTCTCCATCCATGTGTCAGGGGGCAGAGTGGCATAATTGTTTACACAGTGAATCCCCTTATAAAATGAAGACTTTGTGTCTAAGAAACTTACAACATGAAAGAATAATCATTGGTGCATTTTTCTTAGGAATTCTTAAAATACACTATACAGAAAAGATATGATGAGGAGTGTATGCATAAAATGTTATCACTGTTGATCTCTGAACATGATTCCACTGGTGTTTAATATGACTTTTTTTCAGTCCCAATGGAGTCAATAAAGCACAAAGTGAGGGGTTCCTAAACCCTGGCTGGGTGTTCATGGGGGCTGGAGAGCTGTGAAAACTTACCCAATCCACAATCAACTGATCCCTGAGAGCTATTTATACTCCAAATTTTCTCTTGAAATTAGATACGCAACTCCCAAAGGGCTTATATTTTGACCTAGAAAGTTTGCAGGGAAGGGAAGTAAAGAAGGAGGCGGCCGCGGAAGAAGAGGTCATGGGATTTTGACTCTTACAATGGTATTTAGTGAAAATATTTCTGTCCATGGTGGACTCTTGGAAAATGGTTATACCCGTGTACCCGCATGGTTATTTCCAGGCAAACGGTGTCCACAATTACACCTCTTAAGTATTAAAATTCACATGCTGGATGCAGTTAGGAGAAATTGGTTTCTCAAGTGTGAAATTTTCTTTTCCTGTTTTACTATTTTTATAAAGGACACTTTTCATCAAACAACTAATTCATTCAGTTCTGACCCTAACAAACATTTGATGGGCCGAGGGCAGGAGCGCATTTCTTCCAAATACCATATAACTAAATATTTTAAAGTTGTATATCAGGTGAACAAACTGTCATATGTTCTATCCTTCTACCTCTGAATAAGTTTCATAAAACGCTGACACAAGTTGGGCTCGAATTAAGAATTCTCAACTCTGTGTATGTTAGGGCTGGGCCAGCTGGCTGCAGCTTCCCCCACACCCGCCTACTGCTCAGGCCCTCACTGTATAGGCCTTACACAAAAGCAGGTGCACACTGTAGCCCCCAAGTGTAATGTCTATCAACCAGACTAGCCTTGAAAGCAGCTGCTTCTTGACCATTCTTTGGAGTGAAAGTGAACAAATACCAATGGTGTCCTGGGCCCCTTTGGGAGGAAAGACCTAAGAATGATGTCCATTAAGACTTAGGGGACAGGCTTGCAGACCTTTGGGTAGAGCATTCTGGAATCTCAGTGCCCAAACTATGGTAGAGGAACATACCGGGCATGAGGGAAGGAAATGCCAGGGTCTTGGAACCTGGAAGGGGAAGAAGGCCAGGGGCTCTAGGTTCTTTTTGGTCTTGGAGACGTATCACCCTCTGGAGAGGGGCACTAACAAAAAGGGCCTTTGTTGGGCACCTTGAGGTGGGGGGTAGTGTCCAAGGAAGTGGTTTTGGTTTCACTGACCTGCAGCTAAGGGTGGTACTGAGCTCATATGTTGCAAGCATCTTCCAACTGAAGCTCTTCCAGGAGAGCTGGGGGAATTAGGAGAGGTTGATCTTTCTGCAGTACGGATATTCTTTTGCGGTAAGTGGTTTCCTCATAGGAGAATCCATTAGTGATATTGCTTAGATTAACACGTCTGTATTCTGAGCTGCCTGGACCTTTGCCCCCAACCCAACCCACCCCACAAAAAGCAAAAAACAAAACAAAACCCTAAAGGTGATATTAATCCTTCACTCAGGCTTCAGAACTATTTGAAGATAGATACAGATGATAATGCCAGCTAACTTTATTGCTTTCTTACTATAAACCAGGCAAGGAGCCAAGCTTTAGCTCACTTAATCCTCATGATACCACCATCAGGAAGATCTAATTATTATTATTACCTCTATTTTACTGATAAATAAATTGAGACACAGATATCTTGAGTGATTTGCTCAAAGTCATACAACCAGGAGGGGCCATGCCACAGTTTGACTCACATCTGATGGTTTCAAACAGAGTTCTTAACTGCTGAGTTATCCTCCATCTCAAATGAAAGTTTTCTTACTAAAAATGTACAAATTACCTTCACATTCCATCAGTAATCATTCTATGTCTCATCTCTGCCTTGAAATTTAGAGTTAAAAATAATTAATCTTAAAAACTCTTGAAGCTGGGTGCAGTGGTGCATGCCTGTAATCCCAGCTACTCAAGACTCCAAGGCGGGAGGATCGCTTGGGCCCAGGAGCTCGGGACCAGCCTGGGCAACATAGCAACACCCTGTCTCTTAAAAAAAAGAAAAAAAAAAAAGGAAAAAAAGTCTTAAAGGAGTTTGATCTGCCAGGGAATTTTTGGTTAAAGGAAGCTTAAATGTATTTTCCAAAGCTGATATGTTGAATCATTTTCTCATAGAGAAATATATGTGGATGGAAAATTCAGGGTACTTTGAAGTACAATAAATTAAATGTCAGGATACAAAAAGGTAATATATTTGAAATGCCATAGCTACTTGTCAGTAACCTACTTCCTGAATGCTAAATACATTTAAATTATTTCTTTCAGGCCACCACTGAGAAGCATGTTTATTTATTTATTATTTATTCCCTGTCTTGTTCCAAAAAGAATTTTAAATGGCAGGCTCACAAATATTTATCTCAACAGCTTTTTTTTTTTTTTTCCAGCAGCTTCCTTTTTCTATCAACCTGACAGCTTTGTTCAATGTTCCCTCTGGTTTTGTTAGTCTCTTTTTTTTTAAAACTGTGAGAAGACCATTGTATATGAGTGACTACGAAGACAGAACATTTGAGTGGAGAAATTAGTTATGCTGACCTTAGCTCAATTCCCAAGAGGCAAATCTTGGCTGAATGAGGTCAACTAAGGACAACGTTGAAGTCAAAACCTAAGGAGGGCTTTGGGCCTCCTCTATGCCCACCGGAGAAGCAGAGGCGGTCCTGCCCCTAGAACCAGCAGGAAGGGCCAAAGAATGTTGGGAGGAAGGTTCTGAGAAGGAGTCAAGTTGCTTAGAGAGCTGGGATCAAGATTATATTTTTGGAGTCAGTTGGGGACGGAAATGGGGATAATGGGTGCGGGAGAAAACTGCCCTAGGCCTCGCAGATGACTGTTGGCTTCCCACCAGGAAGTCTTCCTGGCTCAAAAATATCTTTGAAAATGTTCCATTAGGCACAAAGCCTAATATTCCACTAATTACCAAATTTTTGATTAATAAGCATCTTCCATGGTTAGGAAAACTGCCTCTGGAGTCAGACTCCTGGCTTCATCACCTATTAGCTATGCCATCTTAGAAAAAGTATTTCATCTGTGTGAGTCTTAGTTCCTTTGTCAGCACAACAGAGATGATAACAATAGTATCCCTAGTGGTGAGGCTGTGAGGGAGAAATGGATAAATGCACAGAAAGCACTTAGAACAGCATCTGCCGCAAAGCAAGCCCTCGGTAACCCCAGCCATTGACACATCTGCATGCATTAGTCTAAGCAGATGTCCTTTTTCTAACATGCAGAAAAAGGAAGGCATCACGGGGATGGAAGTGTTTGAGACATTATGGGAAGAAGTTGGTCAAAGTAGATTTTGGGGAGTCAAAAAATAAAGTAAGGACAGTGAGAGAAATCTCCAAAAATAACCTTTACCCACTATAAAGTTTAGTTGGTAAAGATTAAAAATAAAAAATAGGCAAATTCACAGAGGTGGAAAGTAGAATAGAGGTTACTAGCATTTGAGGGGAGGGGAAATGGAGAGTTGTTGTTTAAGGGGTACAGAGTTTCTGTTTGAGATGATGAAAAACTCTAGGGATGAATGGCGATGATGGTTGTGCAATGTTGTAGATATACTTAATTACACTGAATTGTACGTTTAACAATGATTAAAAAAATAAATTTTATATTATGCATATATTATCACAATAATACAATATTTACCTAGTATTGATCTTCTTCATACTCCACTTTCCAGAGAACAGATTTGTTGCCTCTTCTAATCAGGGAAATGAGACATAGAAGGACATTCCATGCTCCATCTAACTGTGTGTCCTTCCAAGGTTTACTAAGCATGGTCGGTTGGAGAAAAAGGATGGGGCTGCAGCCCAGAGATGAGCCTGTGGTTTCCCAGACCTGGGAGAGGACCAAAGGACAGGCCTTGCCTCCCCTGAGCCCCACACTTGTTGCTGTGAGACGCTGCTAATCTCCAATTCAGCACCCCTTGCTTATCGCCCTGATTCCATGGTGAAATTTCCTGGAGCTTGGGAGAGGCGTTGTAGCACAAGGTTATCTCATATACAACTTGGGGCAATACTTGGGCCATACTCTTTTGATAAGACTAGTAATCTTCAAAATGTGGTCTCTGGATCAGCAGAATCAGCATCACTAGGGAGCATGTTAGAAATGAAACTTCCAAGGCTCTAACCCAAACCCGCAGAATCAGAAACTCTGGGGGTGGGCTGCAGCACTCTAAGAAGCCCTCCACATGATTCTGATGAACGCTGAGGTTTGAGAACATGGTTCTCCTCCTTTCACAGCTTGCCAATTAATGGAAGCTCTCTGCCAAGAAAATAAGATTTATTTCTCTCCTATAATATGGACTTAGCGGCACTGCTTGTTAGCATAGGCCTCCTATTTCACTGTCAGTGAGTGTTGGTGAGTTATATGGGAAGGGACGGGCAGAATAATCCCTGTGACGGTATCGCAATGAATCTTTTATACTGATGTTACAAATGGGAATTACCAGTATGTTACTTGATTGCAAAATAGAAAAGTCAGTTTCTCAACCAAGCAGCGGGTGGAAAATGGGTCCTAAGTAGAGCTGGGGTATATTCAGAAGATAAGAGTATAAGGGAAGATAAGGAATAGATTTCTTTCTAAACCCATGAGGCCAAAATTGTGCGGATGATGTTAACGGTAGCCAGACAGAATAGCAAAATGATTATCAGCACATGAAGAGTGTCTTTCACAAACATTTGTTGAATAAATGAATAAAAGTAAAAAACATAGAGTCTCTGGCCTTAGAGAATTTTTAAAATATTTGGGTATTTGCAGTAGTTAGGTAGTAGGCCAGATGAAGAATAAGTTATTTGTTTTGAAGTATATGTTATAAATATTAACATTTTCAGCCACATCCTGCTTTATGTGTAAAAAGATGATAATTTTCATGTGTAAAATATTTTTAAAAAACAATTAAAAATATTTCCTGTTATCCTGTGACCCCTTGTCTATATAGTCAACCATGAATTCATTCAGTAATTAAAGTGTGCGTGACACACAATAACCTGAGGGAGGAAAAGAGTCTTTTCTTTGATTTGAGTTTCAAAATCTAGATCCCATGGAAGAAGGCAAGGCCCAGGAAAAGATGATAGGAGAATACGTGATGAGTCAGAGCAAAGTTCCCATTCCTGTGATTATCCAAAGATGCCCTGCGTTAATGAAGAGGAGTCAGAAAGACGGCAGAAGAAATCTGGAGACGGGACACTGAGTCCTGCCTGAACTCCAACTAAGACAAACTGTGAGGAGGGTAGCAACATGCCCCAAACAAGTTTCCAGGATCCTGAAGCAGAAGCTAGCTGAACGCCCCACCACGCCCCACCCCCACACCCCCTCCTGGGGAGAACCTTGGTGGCCAGCAAGGTCCCAGTGCAGAACTGACTGATGTGTGTTAGACAGATAGGCCTGAGATAGCCTCACAGATAATGGTGACTCCGACTAGATTGATGGAGATGGAAACAAGAGAGAAGAGATGGAGGGTAGACAGAGGCCAAATATGTTTTGGAAGTAGGCTTGCTGATGAAGCATAGTACAGAATAAGGAAACACCCTTATACTTAGAAAAAACTTAAGTCTCTGATTCCCTGTACTTGGTACTTGCTCAAGAAACATCTATGTTGTTTCACTGTATTATGGGATCAACATGTTTTGGGGGCTACCTTGGAAACTTAATCAACCTATTATCTGGTTTTATGGGGAAATCGATGATGAATCCTACTTAGCTAACTTAGAAATCAAACTTTCGTGTTAGGATTTATTGTTAGGATAAAGTGACTCTTTGGAAGGATCAGCGATGAAGAAGATGGATTTGGAGCAAGTCTGACCTACCTGGCTTAAGGATGCTGTCAAGGACGAATAACCATCAAACCTAAACCAAAGTGTCTCGAATAATAGGAAGATTTATTATTTTCCTTTAATAAAAAAGTTAAAGGTAGGCCGACTCCGGTAAGGGATTTTTAAAATCAGCAACAATATCAAGAATTCGAGTTTCTTTCATCTTTCTATATCATCAATTTTGGTATTAGGTTTATTTAGCTTTATGCTTGAAGCAACATGGCTGTATCTATTTCAAGCATCATACTCAGATACAGCAACACCTAGAAGTATAGGACTCCTTTTCTACGGAGAAGAAACCTTCTACCAACAGTCTTCCCTTTGGCCAGAACTGCATCACATAACCAGTGAGTCTAACTGGCTAGGAAATTGGGGAATAATGACTGGATTCAATCAATTAGGATTTACCCATCCTGAGCCTGGGGCTGAAGTTGGTCTCCTCTGAATCACTTGGCTTTGAAGAGCAGAGCGAATATTGGGGGAAAAAATGGGTTCTGCTGATAAGGAAAAGGAGAAGAATGGATGTTGGGTATGCTCCATTTAAGTTTGAACTTGTCTCTGATGCTTAATAATTATATGATCTTAAGTAAATTTCTTTATGCCTCAAGTTTCTTTATAGGAGAAATAATATAAGTACCTAATTCACAGGATTGTTTGAGGATTATACACAATTACATATGCAAATTACATAATATGTTGCCTTGGATGTAATTGCCAAACAATTTTCACTGTTATTAATATCATTATTAGAAAAAAATAAGTTTTTGACATATATAAGGAAATATTCATTTATGTTTTATTGACTCAAAATATCTCAAATAGTGAAATTTTATTTAATATGTAGAGCTTTTTTGTCAGTCATTTTCTTAAAAGATCTGGTCAGATTTTTTCCTTCCCCCTTTTCACTAGTGAGCCTGTTTTTGAAAGTTTGTAGAAAGTAACACATCACAGACGGACAGAAAATAGGAAAACCAACCAAAAAGTACTGCAGCTTTTCCTAAGTAGTTTTCTCACACCACCTACAGGGTGAGAACAGCCAACCCTCCCCACACTCATACCATACAAATGGAATTCATAAATCATAATCTGATTTTTAATGATTCATTGAGCTCCAGCAATGTATTAGCATGTTTCCCTCAAACTGATTTCCTTAGGGACTTTTCCAATTGTAAACAATCTAAAATATGCAACAGCCCATATTTATAAATGCTCTCCCACTAAGCAAATGATAAGCAACTCCCACCTGGTGGCCAGGGTAGTTCAGTCATGAGCAGGTCTTTACAAGGGGATGTTGGGACTATGGTCTCAGAAGTCCAGAATAAAGAGGGACTGGAGACTTCATCTTCCATGTGAGAAAAGCAATGATTAAAAGGGGGGAAAAAATCTCTTGCCTAGACGCTAATCATTAGTAGGAGCAAAGCCAAGAAAGGCGTTGCTGAACTGCCAGTCAAGGGCTTTCGTCCCCAGCCCCCACAAACCCTCATCCAGGTCTCTCTGCTTTTGGTACTAACACATTTTAGTTTTCACTGTAGAGAGAACACAGTTGTTGTTTTCTGAGGAAGCACTCTCTTCCAGTCTGAATTCTTAAGCATATGATTTAGGTAGAATTGACCTTGTACCTGTTTCATGGGATGCTTGACCAATGAACTTACATATACAATTCCCCCAGACACAATGATTGGTTAAGGGATGAGTATATTACCAAACTGGAGCCAATAAAACATAAGAATATGTTTACTGGATCCTCTGGAAAAGAATACCTTTTCCATTCCTGCTGGATTTGATGGTGTGAGAAGGTAAAAGTCAGAATAACTACAACCATCTTGTTACCACTTAAGCATCAGAAGAGGCCATTCCAGAGTAAGTCAAACGGAGAGGTTGACCACGTAACGTCATCTGTGACCTGAACCAGCCTATGCTTGCAGTCAGCACTAGCCATCAATGTTCCGGCAGTGACAGCCAGCAAATTAACCATTTGTTTAAGCTGGCTTGGTTGGGTTTCCTATCACTTTCAATTGAGATATTCATAAAACCTGTTCATTAGTCCAATCCTTTTCTGTTTCCCTCATTTGACTCCAAATGTCAAAGGAGCACACATGGTTCAGTGCCATCATGATGTGGAGGTTGTAGTGATTAACCACCAAGAGTTTGCTCTCCACATCACATTGATCCCCAAATTTTGCATCCTGTTGTTCATACATCGGCCATAATTATTTTAGCACCCTTACCCATGATGAGCAGCTGAATCTAAAGTGAAATGCTAACCAATCTTTCTGATTCTTCAATGCTTCTCATGTTTTATTTGAAGACCCTCGGCGATGTGCTAGTTAGTTCCACCTTCATCTATATTTTTAACCAGTGCTTGGATATTTCTCTCTTTTCATAGATAACTTCCCAAGGATAACTTCTTGACCTAATCTTTCTATGAAATATTTTTTCCTTTTATTCCAAATTTCTTTTTAAACTATTTATCTCCAGGCTAAAGATACCAGCCTTCCATCATAAAAACAATATGAACAACAACAACAAAAGCCTTCCTCAAGTATATGTTCCCATTAATAGATTATTCTATTTCCACTTTTTTTCTATATTAGCAAATATTTGAAAAATAGTCTATACTAATTTCTTCATGAAGCCATTTCACAGTAATCCTCATGCTATCATAATCTGGCTGGTATCTTTTTCTGTTTACTGAAACTCCACTTCAGAGACATCAGGAATCTTTTAACTCATCCCGTGGTTGGTTCTCCCTGTAGTATTTGATTTCCTCTTTTTAGTAACCCTACCCTCTGCTAACTAGGCACTCCATACTTTTCAGACATACCTCCTGCTGCTATATCTATTCTTTCTATGTCTCTTCTTTGGTAGCTGCATGCCTATGCCTAAATACTTATGTTCTCCTTAACTACCCGCATGTCCTTAACTACCCTACCACTCTACATCTCTATTTGACATTTTCATCTTCTCCTTTAACTTCAATTACTAGGGTAACATTTAACTCATTTTGATATGGAATTCCAAGTATTTTTTAAACCTTAATGGTTGGAAGTGGAAAAACCCTGACATTTGAAAAGTCAAAAAATTGTTTTATTCAACAGGGGCTTTATTTTACCTCCAGTGCAGATTGCTCTTTTGTTTTATGAAAAATCTTTTGGATAGGTCTTTTAGTTACACTAAAATAAAATAAAGGCTCTCCTCTGGCATATAGAAGATTGAGACAATGTGATTCTAAGAGGCCTAACATCTCTGAACAGAAATGTACAAGGTCATCTTCACTTTGAGCACAGCTGCTTCACTGCAGATTATGTATCCTTTAGAAAACTGTCATTTTTTTTCTAAATATGGATTTAGTCTTCAGCACAGGTGTTGATCCTGAGAGATGAATGCACACTTTGACATTAATTTTGATCACCCCCTTCCTTTATCTAAGTGTTAGAACTTGAGATCCTGAAGTCAGGATAGCAAGTCATGTTGAAAGGACTTCTACAGGGGATGGTAGGCTGGTCTTTGTGAGATGGGCATCAGACCTTAGAGGAGGCAGAGATATGCTTGGTAGTGGACCTCTACGAAAGAACTTGAGTTTGCGGATTCTGAAAGCATCTATCAATAGGGTCTTACCGCAATTATAGCTGATTTTCTCTTCAGTTTGGAGAACTAGAGGAAGGGATTGAGCTCATGCATGGGAGCATGCCTGTAGATAGATGGACTTGAGGGAAAAACAGGTGACCTGCACAGGAACAATTCATCAGTTTGGAGCCAGAAAGCTGGTTACAGAGGAAATTGACAACCAGGAAAGATTGTGAAATAAGTAAACATTTGCTGGGCATTCTCAAAAACTTTAGGATGGGGAACATATTCAAATAGCAAAGGAGCTATTTCAATAGTTGGGAGCCCCAACTATTGAAGATTGGCATCAAAGTAAAGGTATCCAAAAGAACTGAGACCCCTGAATTGTAATTGCCAAATTCACGTCTCTAATTGGCACTGTATTTCTGAACTTTAGTGCCCATGTATCTAGCATGTTCCAGACATTTTTTATCGTAAGTCCTCTTGTTAGAAGCCTTGTCTTTAAAGATGGGCAGGGAGAGCGTTGCTAGAGAACAAATTCAGTAATACTAAGAAATATCTGCACATCTAGTCAGATCTGACTCTGTATAAGTTCTTACCACGTGTTACTCCCTCTGGTTATGACTTAACTCCTCCTACTTAGAGTTTCCTCTTGTAATTTGTCAGCGTCCTTGGTTGGGTCTCTCTCTTAAGTCTCAACCTCCCTGTTTCTTGTTTGCAGCATTTGTCCTTGTGCCTGTTTGTCTTCACACTTCTTGACCCATTTCTAGGCACCAGCTATCTGCACAGTTGTACTCCTGATGTGGATTACCAGTGTGACTGGGATTCATTTCAGGTACTCGATACATATTTGTCAAATGAGTGAAAGTTCTTTGGTAAATCCCTCTACTCAATGATTTCAGGGGTCTTAGCCTCCAAGGTGCCCTGAACGTCGTTCAATTTCTACCATACTAACTTCTTGAAGTACTGACTGACATCACTGAATTCTCATTTAAGATAATCTCAAACAATGATGCTAAGATTGTTAAGACATGGAAGCCAATTGAGGGTGTTTTTTACAGGGATGTGTATCTCTGCATTAAAGTTTTTTCCATCGTTGTATGCTTTGCTTTCATTTCCTGGTAACTAGCCTACCTGTTTTCATTTTCTTAGGATCAAAAACTGCTCTCAAGAAATTATTTGATATCTTCACTAGGTTGTATAAATTATATATTTTCATGTGTTATGTATCCTAGAGGCATTTGCATTTTATTAGTAGTTAACAAATTGAAATTTGTGTAAAAATTTAA
>NW_012149174.1:9155254-9156595 GCF_000956105.1 Propithecus coquereli
ATATATTATTTTTTTTAAGAGACTCATAATCCAGTTAATTAGCTCAGTGAAGAAGAACCTTTTAAATTTTAAGATTTTGATTTTGGTTTCATACAAAGATATGCTAAATTCCTGTTTGAGATAAAGGATAGTCAAGAAAGAGAAACAAAGAGGGGAGCGAGGCAAAGAAGATAAAAGGGAGAGAAGGTTAAAACTTACCTTGTTTCATCGATATAAACTGCTTCCAGCACAGATGCTGCATATTCAATGTTCTTCTTTAAGTCAACGACATTAACATCACCTCTTTCCAGCTGCTTCACTAAGCATCTTAGTCTATTTCAAAAAAGCCAAAGAGAGAAATAGAAATAGAGATCTATTGTAACTATATGGAAAATAGTACAATATTAAATACACAAATTGAATAAACATTTTAACAGAACTATCTCTAGGTCATAAAATAGAAATATTTTCAGAAAATTTTTTATATAATTAAAGCCAGTCTTCATCACTTAAGCAATAACTAGAAATTATATTCGCCTCTCAGTAATATTAGGGGTGTAGGTACCTAGTTTAAGTGCCATATTTTAAGAACAGTCTTCCTGAAAATTCAAGACAATATAGACATTTTTCATGAAAGTATATTCATATAGTTAGGATGTATTCTATGGCTGTTCTGCTTCTTTTGAGTTAGCGCTAAGGGAATATTTAAAGGGTGCTCTTCTAACTGCTACAGTAGCTATTGTTCACTGTATATAGCAATAAAAACAAAGATGGAAAGCAAAAATTTCCTCTAAAATTAATCAAGATGAGGAAACAAAAATACATGTATGTATCCTTAGTGTTTTTACTGGAATGGTTTTTCACCTAAGACAAATCTGAACATATTTTCTCTTGTTTGTGCCCCTAAGATCATGTGTCCCAACTCTGAGGAATTCGAAAGCACAGGACTCAGCTAGATCCCTGACTCACAGAAACTGTGAGATAAGGAATGTTATCTCATTAAGCCACTAAGTTTTGGGATAATAATTATACAGCAATAGAAATCTAATATAGTGACATGATACAAGTTACCTCAATGAATTTATAACACTTTTGGAAACTTCTATGCATTACATTGTAAGCCAAGTATTTCTGAATATGTATACTATGCTACACAGAAAAGGAACAAATATTCCTTACTCTCTACATACTACAGGTAAGCAACATGAAGACAATTTACTTCTTTTTCTAAGTCATGAGACAGAATTAAATTCCATTTCTGTTCAAAGGCACTTCAAAAGAGACAACAGAGTGCATTTACTTTTAGTCATATCTTAGAGATAATGTAGCATATTTTCCTACAATTTACTTTGGATGATTTCC
>NW_012149174.1:9156645-9161007 GCF_000956105.1 Propithecus coquereli
TATAGGGACTGTAGATGTCAAGGAAAATAGTTAAAGAAAGAGAGTATTGAGTGGAGGCTTTGAACAACTGACTCTTTCTAAATCCAGAGTCTATGCTCTAACCATGGTAATTATAAAACAGATTGTTTCACATTAACCAAATGAAGTTATGAATTGTGTTTTTAGGAGATATTAGTACCTCTCCATCAGCTGCCTATCCTGCTGTTCATAAGGCCAAGGACGCTACTTTGCTTGGCAATATTCCAATCCAAATAAGGACAATCAAACGGATTTTGTTTTGTTTTGTTTTGTTTTTTAGGCCACATGTTTCTGGATTACAACTGTGCAACTCTGAAAAACAGTAGTCTCTAGGGACATATCTGAAAGCAAGAATCACAAAATATTGGCATTTGCATTAGAAAATGTCTTTTAGAAAAACCAACAGTCACATATATCAGGGAATTGTGCTATAATCTCCACAAAGAAAGTTGGAATTCAATTTCTATCAGAAACTCTGTTTTCATTTTTCTCACCAAAATCATCTTTTGAAAAATATTTTTGTTTTGATTTGTTTTCTTAACTGAAATCCTGCAGTCGTTAAGGCTTAGTAGGAAGAGGGGTGTGGATGAGTGTGTGTGTGTGTGTGTGTGTGTGTGTGTGCTTTAAACAAATTAATATTATAGTTTCTGTTTTATCCTGCTTTACCATGTGTTGACCTTCTTTCAGTCTGGCCCAGCTTTTAAACAACACCTCTCTGAAAAACTCAATCATTTTTTTTCTAGAAAGAGAATTTTCCATTTAAAAAACATCTCAGAAGTCAGCTGATTTTTAATTTAAAGTTTAAAAGCAATAAGTGCTTCTTGAGCCCTGCTCCTAAGGCAAACGAGCCCTGCTCCTATATGCACATCTCAGCAGAAACATCCTCAGTTTACTGCTGTGTGTCTTACTAAATATGTAGGAAATCAAACCACATTAGTATTATTGCTGATATTTTGGTCATAAAACACAGCTCTTAGAAGATTCGTAAGGGGTAATCTTAACCAGTGGTATAATGGTAAGTGTTTAACAATAGGATCTCCAGGAAAAAAAAAAAAATTCTGATTTGTAGTATTTGTCTTTTTCCATGGTGTAAATACTTTCACTGTGGCCCATTTTAAGCTACCAATGTGATGTCACTGAAGGCAGAATTGGGAAGAGATGCAACACAATCTGTGTATCACTGATGACACTGACAGCAGGTGAACTTTCATCCATCTTCCAGTCAGTCTCTGAAGTCACCGGTTAGTTAAATGTTACAAGTGGGATGAGGATGAGAATGGTGCTTAGTAGCCCAAGGCCTGGAGTCAGATTGCCAAAGCCCTAATCCCACTCTTCAGTGTATTCCCTGTGTTCCCTTGGGTAAGCTATATGACTTTTCTGTGATTCAGTTTCCTTACATACAAAATGATAATAATAGAGTTTCAATCTCATAGGGTTGTTGTGATTTTTAAATGAAAGAGTACATATAAAATGCTTAAAAGAGTTTTTAGCATATAGTGAGCCCTTAATGCATGTTAGCTACAGGATTTATAATTACAGCTATTGAAATGTTTTATGCATTGTCATTTAAATCTTTCAGAGGTCCTTAAAAGCCATCCTGTTTTATAGCAATACTCTGAGAAGAGTCAGCTACACAGAGAGGAGTACTAAGTAAGAAGTCAAGGCTAGTTTTGAGTCCCAGTTTTTCCAATTCTTTGCTCTATGACCTTTGGCAAACCATTTTACTTCTAAGAGCTTTAATTCTCTCATTAGTAAAATGTAGAAAGTAATAATCATCCTGCCAACTGCATAGGATTGTGGTGAGACTAATGTGAGATAATGAAACTAAGAGCCCTTTGAAGATGATACAAATTCTAGGTGTTATTATTAATCTAATTTAAAAATCACAATGCCATGGAGCATTAGATAAATGAGTGAAAAGTTTTGCATCATGTGAGTAAAAATTAGGAATGATGTGGTATTAAGAGCTGAGATGTTTTGTTATAAGAAGCAAAAAAGAAAAAAATTAAATTTCTACCATGGAGCAGCTAAGCATTGTGCTTAACTTCTTTTCCTCTCGGAAGAGCGATTTTCAAATAAAAAAGAACTATACTTTAAATGTAACATATGCTTAAATGAGTTAGCAAAATAACTACAGAGTCATAATTTTCAGGGAAAGGAAATACAACAGAAAAATGAATAAATATATAATAATCTATCAAATGAAAGACAGGACATTAAGGCTAACCAGATAGTTAGCATTATGCCATTACACGATGAATGATGCAAATCTATAAATAATTCTTTCATAAAAGTTCTTATATGTTATAGGTAAATGTAAAATAAAATAGTCAAGGACAGATTGAAGAAATCTTAAACCTGTTAAGGTCAGTCAACTTGTGAACAATTAAAGCATAATGAAAATGAAGGAGCAAGGAAATTATAGGAACAACAAATTTTTAAAAATTTATACTTTGGATCTTTCGTTCACCTAAAAGAATCACATACATTTATATACATTCCACAAAAGTTAACCAGGAAAACAATTCTGGGCATAATTTATAATTTATAATTTAAAAATGTGCCTTTTTTCCCTTAATTTGTATCTCCAAACCATGGCTTCATAGAAGAGTTCTGTTCTGGGAATGAAAAAAGAATCACCTGTGAAGCACAGCCCTCACCAGGGTCTTTTCTGTCAGTTATTAGTGAAATTTCTTGTTGTCAAATGCCAAAAAGTTCAGAACATGATTTAGGAGGATCTCCAAGTTTCCTTGTTCAGTGAAAAAAAAAAAAAAAAAAGCAGAATGGAAGACCATGTACTACCTTCCATGAAAAGAGGAAGGAAAACATATGAAATAAAAACTTGTAATCAATCACTGGAAAGATGTACAAGAAATTTATGGGGTAATGGAGTAAATTGGGACCAGGGTGGAGGCAAGACTTTCATCAAGCACTTTTCACAATATTTTCATTTTTGAATCATGTGAATTTATTACATATCAAGCAACATTATGTGAGTATGTATGTGTGAAGTCCAGTACACATAGATAAATAAAAACTTTGATCACTCATCTAGCTAGCTCAACATTTTAACATTTATCACCTTCCCCGAGCTCCAGCCTGACCCAGGCATGGACACCTGCAGAGGGGAAGGGGCTGGTGGGTGTCTTCCCTCTCCATGTTCCCCCGCTTGACTGTTCAGCAACGTGAAGGCAGAGGCAGGAAATTATAGGGCCAAAGGGTCTTGCTAGATTGGTGGTTTTGCTGTCATCCACATGACAAATGCCCAAGTGCTGGCTGTTTTTTTCTCCTGGGGACTGTTTGTGGGTCCTTCAGAGAAACTTACCACACCAAGACGGTACCTTGAGCATTATATGGTCTCTGATATTTTGGCTGAATTTTTACAATTCCTATCCTGGCTCTTATACCCTCCATCATCCCATGCTGCCTCTTTTTCACCACCTGATTTAAGTACTCTTTGGTACTTCAAGAGATCTCTACTCCACTTGCGTTATGGCTTTGAAAAAACTTAGCACCTTTTCCATATCAAACTCTGGAAATGCATGTCTCTCCTTCATGGGTTCCCTCTTACCTCTGAATTCACAGGTAGCCCTAATTGGCCTGTCACTGTTGTGTGTTTTTTGAGATGGAATCTGGAACGAGTTTCACTCTTCCAACACCAAGAGACATCAGTTAAATTTCCTGGATCTTCCAAATATCTTGGTGGGAGTAAATGGCTTGGTTGCACTAGGCTAACAATCCCCTTCAAATAAATACTCCTTTGCTAATTTCCTTACCACTCTGTTAATTATGAGGCTAGGTTTGGGCAATGTTCAAAATCACATTTGGGGGCTGGGTGCAGTGGCTCACGCTTGTAATCCTAGTACTTTGGGAGATCCAGGCAGGAGGATTGCTTGAGGCCAGGAGCTCAAGACCAGCCTGGGCAATAGTGAGATACCCCATCTCTATAAAAAATAAAAAAATTAACTGGGCATGGTGGTGCATGCCTGTAGTCCCAGCTACTCAGGAGGCTGAGGCCTGAGGATCACTTGAGCCTAGGAGTTTGAGGTTGCAGTGAGAGTTGTGATGATGCCACTGCATTCTAGCCCAGGCAACAAAGCAAGACTCTGTCTCAAAACAAAACAAAACAAGAAAAAACAAAACAAAACATAAAACACAAAAAATCAGTTGGGCTCTGCATAGAGAGTGACAGATACATCTCATGGGAATGTGTGGAAAACGCTTACGTCAGTGAAAACTAGGATAATCCTATACATGTCTCTGACATTTAAAAGTCTGGGCCTAAGGACAGTGGGGGTGGGGGGAGAGGAGATTTTAATTTTTTTAAATTTTATAACTTTAGTG
>NW_012149174.1:9168702-9171009 GCF_000956105.1 Propithecus coquereli
TATTTTTCTATATATTTTTAGTTGTCCAATTAATTTCTTTCTATTTTTAGTGGAGACGGGGTCTCGCTCTTGCTCAGGCTGGTTTCGAACTCCGGAGCTCAAACAATCCGCCTGCCTCAGCCTCCCAAAGTGCTAGGATTACAGGCATGAGCCACCATGCCCAGCCTCAAGGAAACTTTTGAAAGTAATGGATAATGTTAATTTTCTTGTTGTGGTGTTGGTTTTACAATTGTACACCTATGTGTGCACTCATCAAATTGCAAATTATAAATTAAAATACATAATCAGTAATTTGAAAAAGAAAAAGATATATGCTAAATAGATGCTACTGTTACCTATCTTAATTCTTCTCTTCAATTTTATGAAAATACTTAAAATTCTAAATTATTCTATCAAAGACATGAAAAAAAACTAAAGCATCATTAAACTCTTGATGATTTTCTCCCAAAGAGAATGACGTAAACCTTTGATAATTCCTAAGACTTTTAAAATCAGCCTGAAAATATGTGCTGAGCACACTTTGATCCGCTTAGCTTTTTGAAGGGACTTCCTTACCTTCTAATCATTAGGATACTTAGAAGAAGATGGAAATAAAAATACCAACACTCTCTTTGAAAACAATTGATTGGCTCTGTGATTAAACTAAGTAACTGCAGAAGAGAAACAATACCTACTATTGAAAAAGTAGTATTGAATCGTAGAAAATGATTATTTTTTATTTGAATATAGAATTGCCAATTTCCAAATGAAAATAAAATACTCAATGTAAAATGATGCACTTTTCATAATCAAGTACTTCAAATATTCTAAGTCTACCTTCTAAGATATTGTTACATGACCCAATCTTGCTAAAGGACCACATATATAACTAACAATATTCTCATACAGAACAATCCCATGTGTTTATGCATGTCTTTATTAATTCTAAGATATAAAATAGACAGGCTCTCTCTAATGCAACACAGCATGAATAATATATAAATCAACAAATGAAATTTACAAAAAGAATTGATAATTATTGTATTACTATCAATGTCTTCCCATTTGTGACCTGATTGAAATAAAAAAGTGAGAAGGATATTGTTGTAAGAAAGCCATACTAACAATCAGAAGAGGTAAAGTTAAAAAAGCACCTATAGTAGATATTAACATTAAAATCTGGCCATAAGCAGGAGTGCATGAAATCATATAAATAGGAACTGGCAGAACAAGAAGCTACTATGTCATTTTCAGTAAGTCCTACTTGCCTCGAGCCTAAAACAATGAAAAATGATAATAAAAATCCATTAAATAATGAAGTTGTCTACTCTGCAGGTCAATGCTCAGGAAATTAAATCCTAACCTTAGTCTAAGAAGCAGGGCTTATAGATTTAAAAGCTTTTCAGACATTTTTCTTTCACATAGGCAAATATAATTGTGAAGCTCCACTATACCTTTATTTTATAAAATAAATAATTCCTCTATTTATATAATAGAACAAAATGAAAAAATGGGCCAATAGTATAATGTATAGCATGAGAACTATAGTTTATAATATTGTATTGCATACTGAAAATTTGCTGAGAGAGATTTTTAGGTATTTTTACCACCAAAAAAAAGTATGTAAGATGATGGATATGTTAATTTGCATAATTGTACTAATCATTTCACTATGTATATGTACATCAAAACATCATGCTGTGTACCTTAAATATATACAATAAAAAATAGTATAGCAAAGAGCATTAGTCTTAAAAATGTGTTTACTACAGTATACATTCAAAGGAACAGAATAATTCTGACAGAGAATATGCGATGGAAAAGTTTTTGTTTATTTTTATGTATAAAGGAATACATAATTATTCTCCCTCTTCTCCAAAAATCACAATTTAGGTAAACTCTTTATCACTTTACTTCAAGAAGTATTAGGTTTTTTTTTTTTATAGAAATGGACATTCATAATTCTCAGCTTGTTGAAAAATTCCTTGTAAGTACAGAGATAAAAACATTCAAAAAGAACGGTTTTCAAGATCAATTTCTTCCTCCTTTGAGATAAAAAACCAGTAAGACCATATCAGCTATGAAGACGGAAGCTGTCATTTGTGACTGATCACTGTTACCCCTCTAAAATACCATGGATTATGTAAACTCAAGATTTTTTAAAAATATATATTAATATATAGTTGCAATTCAGAGGACAGATAGTGGCTTAGTATCTATTATAGACAAAGAGTTCTTATGAATTGATGAGACAATTACCCAATAAAAAAATGGACCAAGGATATAGAGGAGCAAAGCACAGAAGAACAAATCCAAGTGACCAAAAAA
>NW_012149174.1:9171059-9173868 GCF_000956105.1 Propithecus coquereli
TGCACCAATAAATATTATTAGTGCAAAGCAAAGCAAAGTACAACAAAAATAACAACTAAAACAAGTTACTTAGAAAGGAAAATTGAAGTCTAGCTTTGAGGCTTGTCTGAAACACTGAATGTGATGATAATGGATCAACGCACGTAGGGTTTTGAGATTTTTGTAAACTTTATGACTCAAGAACATTATACTTAGTCAAATTTCCTTTTATTTATGAAAGTAAATGAAATAGTTTTTCTTTTCCAAAGTTCTGCAATGGCTTAGAAATATACCCTTCATGTGTTCTTGTGAGAATTGAGTCCAACTTGGTCGTACGTAGTTGTATAATGTGGTTTAAAAACAATAGGCATTTTAGATGGTTGCCTTCCCTTCTTTTTGAATAACTACACTCTATTTTTATTTGTTAGCAATTTTCCCACTAAAAAACTACATTTTCCAGACTCTCTTAAAGCTAGGTATGGTCACATGACTAAATTCTGGCCAATGAGATGTGAATGGAGGTTGTTGGGTAAGACTTTCAGAACAATTATTTTGAAAAGGGCCAACTTAGCTGCGAGGAGTTCTCTTGTATTCCTTGCCCCTTCCTTATTGCCTAGAATGCAGTGGAATTGTCTGAAGGTCCAACAGTCATCTAGGATCATGAAATGACCTGGCAGAAGGAAGCCCCACACTAAGAACGGCAAAGAAGAAAGATGGAAATGGCCTGGAAACCATGCTATGAATCACCTGAATGAAATTGCCGACCTCTGGACTTGTTTCAGAGGAGAGAACAACAAATGTATTTAAGCCACTATTATTTTGCGTTTTCTTTTATATACAGCTGAACTCAATCCTAACTAATAAGTGATTAAGAAATGAATCACAAGAAAGAGCTCAAGAATGGAGAATCTTCATATAAAAAGAGGAGGACTACGCCAGGAGACTATCCACAGGTATACTTTCTGACTTAGAATGGCCTGCACTTGTTCCCAGGGGAATAATCCTATTAGCAGCCACAACTGGTGACACTTGGAACATCAAGAGGTGCTGACATTTGCACAATGATCATGCCCTTTCATAAAGACATCTCAATGTGGGTTAAAAACAAAATATTATGAATTATTATGTCTTAATGGGGGTATAAACCTACAATCTGACACAAAAAAATTCCTCTGCAGGGAACACTTCAGAAAGGTTCTACCACTCAATTAGGAAATATAATTGGAAGTGGTTATAACTCTGTAAAACCATATCCCCCCACACACCTAAACCCTCTATGTAAATCCAAAAAGACTGGATAGAAATATGTACTTTGGGGTTACTGACCCAGCAATCTGTGGATGGAGGCTCCACTGGCTACTGTGCTTAATAGCAAAACAAGTTAACAGCTGCTCTATTAAACGGTGTAGACCAGTTATTTATAAGCAGGCAATGCTGCCCAAAAGGTGTTAAAAACCCAATTCAGTTAAATAAATAATTATTTGGCATCTATTACTGCACCTGAGGCTGTGAAAAAGGATATATATCTCTATATATATGAATAGACATAAGAATATATATGAAAATATGTATAAGAATATATATAAATATACATGTAAGGGTACACACTCAAACACATTTATATATATAAATATACTCATTTATAATGCATGGGCACCTGTGTGTGCACCTGTTTTCAAGGTATTGGCGATCTCTGAGGGCAGCATGACATACGCAAGCAATGTAATCAAATGTTGAAATGCATGTATTTCCCATTACTTCTTTTATACACACCCTAATTTCCAAGCGAACTTGTTTAGTCAGTGTTCCTCAAAAATTCTCACATCATCCTAGATTCAAGCTCTTCTCTCTTACTGAAATCCCTTTCTCCCACACCCCTACCATCTTTAACTGTCTAAATTGTGTTTAGTTATCTGGGATGCTACCTATCTCATAAGTCCTTTGAAGATTCTTGTTCATTGTGATCTCTCCTTACATAGAAACTAAACCACACGTCATTTTTTCGTCATTAACAACATTAAAATTTCTCTGACTTTCAGTATAATTTAATTTTTTTGTGTGTGATATTTCTCCTAATTGTTCTCTCATCAAATAAAAAATTACCACGCAAAGAAGTGGGAAAACTGACCCATAAAATGGATAAGAATAAGTCAATTGAAATTGACCCAAATATAACACATAGAATTAGTAGACAAGAATGTTAAAATAGTTACTATGAAAAAAATAATATAAACAACATTATGCCAATAAATTCAACAACTTAGATAAAATGAATAATTTTCTTAAAAGGTACAAACAACCAAAGAACAAATAGATAAAATGGAATTTGTAGATAAAACCTTCACATACAGAAAACTGCAGGCCCAGATGACTTCACTGATGAATTTCAACAAACACGTAAGGAAGTTATAGTATCTATTCTGTACATAATTTCCATAAAAGTGATCAGTTGATTCTACGTGGCCAAATTACTCTAATAACAAAACTAGATGAACATATTATGAGGAAGAAGAGGAGGAAGATTCCATTTATGTAAAATTTTAGAAAATGCAAATTATCCTTATTGTGACAGAAAGCAGACCAGTGGTATTTTGGGAATAGAGGAGGTGGGAGTCATGAAGGGGAGGAAGGAAAGGGTCAAGGAAACTTTTTGTTGTTGTTGAGACAGAGTCTCCCTCTGTCCCCTGGACTAAGGTGCAGTGGCGTCATCATAGCTCCCTGCAACCTCAAATTCTTGGCCTTAAGCGATCCTCCTGCCTCAGCCTCACAAAGTGCTAGGATTACAGGCATGAGCCACCATGCCCAGCCTCAAGGAAACTTTTTTTTTTTT
>NW_012149174.1:9176188-9203481 GCF_000956105.1 Propithecus coquereli
TTATTTAAATCTATGTGTTCTGATGAAGAAAAATTAGTGATTTTCACCTGCTAATAAGGTATTTACATAAACGAGGAAGACAGGTTAGGAATAGGGTACATGCACAGCAGACTCACTTAAGAACCATTTAACATCTTATGTCAGTCTCCTGGACCTTGGAAAACTCACACTTAGCACTCACCTCAGGGAGCAACTCTATGCTAAATACCTTTCATTTGTCCCTCCAGATCTGCTCTACTGGTCTCTGCTCTGCTCCATGCCCTCAGACACTGACCTGCAGAGACTACATCAGGTCCAGTTGGAGTTCACAGATGTGAAACATCAGCAGGAGATAGCAGGGAAGGAGAAGAGTGAAGTCAACATAATATTTTTCTGTTCTCCCTGGAGGGTCATCCTCCACAGAAGGTCATTTGTCAGGCAGCCCTCTCCACAGAGTACTCTCTCTTTCTCTCTGGATTCTGTAACCATCCCACTTCTTGATGCTTCAGGTCTAGTGAGGGTAACACATCCTTGGAGTCCCATGTTACTGGCTGAGAGGTACTGCATTATCTCAGGTAGTTCCCCACATTCTTCCCATGATTGTAAATACTCACTGTATTAATTGCTTCTCAAATTACCCATTTTGACTGTGCCATCTTTTTTGCCTAACTTTCATCATAACCTCCCACAACGCCATCCCTTCATACAAGAGACCTGCAGTAGAGACCTATGGGGTGTTGGAAAGACTGTAGAAACAGGGCTTTGGAGTCAATTGGGGCTCACCCTACCTACATTCACCCTTTTCCTGGTGTTCATGAAGATGAGCAACATGCTGACTAGAGAGCTACTTCCAGGAGTTTTCTGTAGTGATCAGTGTCGGAGTGAGCTCTGGACCACGGCAGAGCCAGAAGAGATAGGAAACTGCACAAAACCTGATGGTCAGCTACTACATAGGAGATTCAAAAGAGCCGTGGGACAAAATTTACACAGTGGAGGAGCCTGACTCTTGAAAGGGGTGTTCACTGAGACATGTGGATGCCAGCGGAGTCAGAGAATCTGTGACATACTTTTTAACATTTAAAGAAAAGAAATAGACAAAGGAGATTTATGGTTTGCATTTGAGCCTGATAGATTAAAAAATGTCTTTATTGATCTTCATCACTGAAACTTCATTTATATGACATAAAAAGATTGAAAAGGTAAAACAGCTACAAGGAGAAAGAGAACAGAAAAGAAGACAACTGAGAGAAAAGCTTATAAAACATTTCTGAAAAATGAAATAGTGATATATGGTAACTGACTTAGCAGATACAAAGGTAAAGAAACCCAAGTGCTTTCAAAGAATGATTACTAGAGAAGCAAGACAGTGAATACGCACAGAACCTCAGAACAACTCAGGAGGTGGTGACACCCAAGATCTTAAAATGCAGGGATTAGTCTTTAGACTCAAAACTGGAGGATTGGGTGGAAGTCCTTTTAGAGCTTTCACATTTCTTTCTCCACTTTAAGTAGCTGAAGACTTTCCTTACCTATCCCCATAGGAAACCCAGAAATGAGGCAGGCATGACTACTGGTTGAAAACAGAAGGATTAAGTGGAAGTCAGCATGTTGCGTGATGATAACCCAGGACCCTTTCTCCTACCTACTTCAGGGTGGAGACTGAGGGATTCACTGCTGGAGAGATTGAGGAATCCCAAAAAAATGAGGTTTTGGAAACAATTTACTGCCTGCTCACCCTTTAGTGAAGCCCAGCAAGTGAGAAGCACCACCTATGAACAGAGAGATTCTAATCATTTTTCAGAGGCTCATTCTTTAATATTAATGGCCTGTCAATGGTCAACAGGTATTGAAGGAAAACCTCCACCATGAAAATCATCGACAAATACAAAAAAAAATAAAGAAACTTAGAGGCAACAGAAACAATCTAGAGACCAAAGAGAGCCATTAGAAAACAAACAAAAAAACTCTGAGAAAAGTTAAGACATACATTCATAAAGCATGAACATAATGTCAACTTTTAAATGGACTAAATTGTGATGAAAGAGCTTTTGGAAATTAACACTAGTAATTTACATGAAAATGTCAATAGAAGGTGTAGAGGAAAAAGTCTAGTTAATATCCCAAGAAGTAGACAAAAAGACAACAAGACGAATACTAGAATAATAAAGATTTAAAAAATTACAGGGCAAGTTTAGGAAATCTAATATCTAGCTAGCTAACTAAAGTTCTACGCATAGGGAATAGAGAGGAGAGATGGAGGAAATTATCAAAGACAAAGCCAGTTTCTCAGAACTAAGAATCTCCATGTTGAAAGGGCCCACCAGGGCCAGTTCCATAGTCATGTTCCTGTGTGGTCACATAGGACCTTGCACCTAGAAGGGCCCCACACTTCATTTAGTCCTCTGCCACTGATAATTTTTGAATAGCAGACTGCACATTTTCATTTTGCACAGGGTCTTGGAAATTATATAAATGGTCTTGGGGCTGACCTAGAAGTCCATACTCAGACAAACTTTCAATAAACTTTGAGGATAGAATAAAGACATTTTCAAATATTCAACAACTTCAAAATTTTGAATTTCCACGCACTCTTTTTCAGGAAGCCACTGGGAGATACATTTGATCAAAACAAAGACATAACAGGAAACCTAAAACAGGTAAGTGGGGAAGGAAAGTCCTACAATAAGAGGTATGTGCCCATCCTAGGAATTAACTAGTCCAGACGAAAGTAGAAGTATGGAGGAAAGGAATAGGAGAGAAGTCTGTAAGGGAAAAAAATGAAACTGATGAACAATGGAACTGATAGAATGTTTACAACTATGCTTTGACAGATCAGTTGAGCATCCATAAAATTATAAATTATATATATGAAAAAATATAATAATTATGAAATCTAGGAGGAAGAAAAAAGTACAAGATAGGAAGCAGTCATAGTTCATTACTTGATTGACAGGTAAATAATATTTACAAAATCAGAATATTACAAACATCAGTAACTTAAAAACAAAATAAGGTGAAATATAACTTCATTGAGAGGATTAGCATGAGGAAGCTGATGGAATTAATGTATAAGAGTTATTTATTCTATTGTTATGGATGTCTGTAAAATCTGAAATTGATAAATTAAGAAATAGTAAAAGCATATTATTTGAAAATGTAGTTCTTCCTCCAAAAGAAGGAAGAACTAAAAGAACAAAACCACTGAGATTATTTACTTCTGGGGAACTGACTGTTAACTTTTGATAATAATAAAAAAATTCAATGATGTAGTGCCCTATTAAAGTAAAATGTCTAATATATTGCTCACAAGGGAAGTGTCTTAATTTAGAATTCAGATTCTTTACTTGGTAGTTTTGGAATCATTGACCATGACAAATTTAAATGACTGAATAATAACGAGATGTCAAAATTCATCTCAAATTGGAAATAACAATTTTGAAAGAGTACAAAGTATTCCAGTCATGACTTGATGGTGATGTTGAAATCTAGTTGTTCTAAGGCTCTTTTAGACACACAGTGAAACCAATGGAAAAAAATTAGATTTAACATGATTATTAAATATACACCTGTTCACATATTTCATGCACACGTGCTGAACTAATTGAAAACAGGCACATGTTTCAGGCTTGAGGTAGACATAAAAAAGGAAATATATATTAAAT
Source organism: Propithecus coquereli (assembly GCF_000956105.1). Lineage (NCBI taxonomy): Eukaryota > Metazoa > Chordata > Mammalia > Primates > Indriidae > Propithecus > Propithecus coquereli. The sequence goes on from NW_012149174.1 coordinate 9,179,830, forward strand.
GAAATAGAGAAAGGAAAATATGAGAAAACAGTATAAAGTATGAGAGTGGAATGAACTACAATAGCTGAATTTATCATATTTTTGTTTTGCAAAATCAGATAAAGCAGAAAAATATGCTCAGTAGTTTTATGAAAGTCACATTAGAATGTGGTTGAGAAAGAATGAAGGTGAATAGACAGGAGGTTGGGTGGGCAAACAGCACTGAGATTGGGGTGCTCCTAAAACAGTAAGGGGGTAAAGAACAGTAAAGTCTATTATTATATCTGCTTAGCAAAGCAATCTCAGCACCAGTTCCACAAAAAATAACAGAGGAATGTTTATAAGTGGTGTGTTAGTCCATTTAGGCTGCTATAACAAAATACCATATACTGGGTGGCTTATAAACAACAGAAATTTCTTTCTCACAATTCTGGGGGCTTGGAAATTCACATTCAAGGTGTTGGCAGATTTGGTGCTTGAGGAGGGCATTCTTTCCCTTTCACAGATGACCGTCTTCTTATCGTAACCTCACCTGGCAGAAGGAGCCAATGAACTCTCTGGGGCTTCTTTTATAAAGGCATTATTCCCACTCATGAGGGCTCTGCCCTCATGGCTCAATCACCTCCAAAAGGTGATTTGGAAGAGTTAGGATTTCAACATATGAATTTTGAGGGGACACAAACATATCAAGTGGCTTGGGACATTTACTCTTAATTAATGCAGTACCATGTACCAACAAAAATACACTAGCAGAGAAGGAAAATCATGTAAAAATAGATTTTTAGAGAAATATGCTTACAAAAAAAATAAAACTGCAGAAAGAAAAGTCAACATGATATTTTTCCAATTATAATAGATTACACAACACAAGAAAACCTAAAAACAGAACTATTTCCATGGCAGATATTATCAGAGAGGAGAGAAGTCCTTCTGTTACTCTTGTCTTGCAGTGATAGGAAAATTGAGTCATTTAAAGAAGAGTCTCTTGAAAGACCAATCCTTCTTGGGAGATGCAATTTGTGGCATAATAAGCAACCAAATTGAGTTCAAATGAATTGATCGAAAAGATGTCTTCTATTGTGAAGGTTGTTATGTGTATTAGAAAATTATTTTAGCCATCTAATTTGAATGATTCTCTCTCTCTCTCTCTCTCTCTCCCTCCCTCCCTCCACATATGTATTCATACCTGGGTTTCAAGACATCACTAACATTGGATGACAAAAAACTCATTTGATTTTATAGAATTTCCTCTGCTTCTGCAGAAATGTGGCTTTTATATCAATAATCCCTCTGGGTCATTGTAAATAATTCTTTGCTTATGAGATTTTATAAGTGTTATATTAACATTTATAGAAGCAGTTTTGAGAATGCATCATTACTGGTATAAACCACTGAGTCACAAATTTAGTATACTTTAACAATGCAATAAAAAATAAAGAAAAAAAACCTCCCAAGGTCTAACTAAGAAAAAAAAACAACACTGAACATTTAAAACTAACAATTTATTTAGGTTATTAAGTATTAAATGTCCAATTTCCTTAAGTACTAAGTTTGACAGCTGATATCTCTAACATTTCACTTTGACGCCTCTTGTTTTATGCTTAGTGTGAAGATACACCCGCAGTCTTTCAAACACACATTTTAGCTTGTGATTATCTTTCAAAATTTTTTAGAGCAATTTTTGTGAAACCATGGATAAGTCAAAAATTCATGTTATTTTCGAATATGAGTTCTGTTGTGGAACCAACGCAGCACAGACATCTCCAAATGTCACCGAAGTTTTTGGGAAGGATGTGGCTAATAAATGCACAGTATGTCGATGGTTTTTAGAAGTTCCATTCTGATGATTTTAATCTTGAAAATAAGCCATGTGGGTGACCTGAGACAAAAGTAGATAATGATGAGCTGAAAGCTGTAGCGGAAGTTATTCCATCTCAACTTACTTGTGAATTAGCAGCAAGGTTTGATGTTATTATTCCAACAGTATTGGATCATTTGAAACAAATGGGCAAGATAAAGAAGCTGGATAGATGGGTTCTGCATGAATTAAACGAGGGTCAGAACAGAAATCATTTCGAAGCTTGCCTTTCTTTGTTGTCACCACATAAAGGCAAACTATTTCTACATTGTATTATTATGTGTGATGAAAAATGGATTCTTTTTGACAATCACAAGCATTCAGCGCAATGGTTGGATAAAGTGCCAAAACACAGTCCAAAACTGAATATTCATCAAAAAAAAAAACTAATGCTGTCTGTTTGGTGGTCCAGGGCTGATATTATCCACTATAGCTTCATGAAACCTGGTCAATCGATTACAGTGGATGTCTCCTGCAACCAAATGGACGAAATGATGAGGATGCTTGTGATTAAGCAGACATGATTGGTTAGTAGAGACAGGCTAATCCTCTTGCAAGACAACGCTCTACCACATGTTGCACAAACAATGCCGCTCAAACTGCAGAGGCTGGACTTGGAAACTGTCATTCACCATATTCACCAGACCTCACACCAACCGACTACCACTTCTTCCAGGCTTTGGACCACTTGTTGCAAGGACAAATATTCAATTCTCAACAAGCTGTGGAAAATGCCTATCGCAATTTCATGGCCACTCGCTCTCCAGGCTTCTTTGCTGCTGGCATAAACAAGCTACCCTTAAAATGGCAAAATTTTGTCGACAGTTTAGGTGCATACTTTGAATTAATTGTACTGCTTCTTGTTTGAGATATAATAAACTTTTGATTAGAAATCAGACATTTCATATTTAATGACCTAATAGTTCTTGTAGTTGATTACTCAGAAGATGGGAGATAATAAGACAGCCAGGGAAACAGGATCCCCAAATAAGTAACTCCAGGAAGATTTTGGAAGGTCATAAGGAGGAGGCAGGATCACCAGATCCCAGGAACTTTGAGGCTCGTGCAAAAGGGAGAAGCACCACTGGGCCTGTCCAGGGGCATCCTGAACCATAGAAGAGACACAACTGATGTAAGGGACACTTCCTGGGGGCACAGAGGGAGATAGAGAAGTAGTCTGGCTTTTCCCTTCCTTCTCACTTATCCTGCAATCTCCTGCCATTAGCCAAATACAATTACATACCAGCTGACCCAAGAACCTGGGAAGTTCATCTATGATGATACAGGGCACTGCAAAGCAGGGATAGGGAAAGGAATAGACAGATGCTAGGGTGTACAGGCCCAGAACCATAATACATGGTACCCAGAAGTGTCAGAAAATTTTTCTGAGATTTGGAAATAAGGCAGAAAGGTGCATGGCATGTCCTCTCTGTCATATAAGGGCAAAAACAGAGAGAGAGAGAGAAATTAAATATATTTAATTACATAGGATAAAACTATATATTTGTAAATTAAATATGCCTATTTAATTTTGTGCAAATTTACTCGATAAAGATGTTTTAAAAGTGAAGACCAAAGAATAAAAAAAGATTATGTTCACCATGGACTTTTACTGCCAGAAGAGAACTGAAGAAGTCAGCAGAGTGTGACAAATGTCAGAGTGTCTAAAGAAATGAATTTGTGAAAATGTTACTATTTTTAAAAACTACCTCTTTTGATGGCTCCTTGGAGTGTTGTACACTCACTCTGATTTAGCAAGTGACTATTGACTGAATGGGGAAAATATTTTGGAGTACCATGAATAAACAAATGGTCAATTTAGCTTCTAACACTACAGCCAAATTATTTTGGAATTTAATATTGAATGCAGTCAAGAAATTTTAGAGAAATAAACCTGAGACTAAAATGCTGAAGAAAAGAAACGAGTATGTTATTGGTACAATTTTGTACGCTTATTATTGATCACCCAGATCCATTCCCTCAATACCTGTGCCTTTCTGTCATCTGCAACAATATCACACTCAATGCAATGATAATATTATTGCAGACAGGACGTTATGCCACTTAGTCTAATCTTGAAATGGTAGTAGGCCCATCCAGTTAACTCTGGTGGCTCAACTTACTCACCTGTCACTCATACAGAAGATAGTTAACATAATCCTAATCTTCCACCATTGTTCCCGTCACTTGTTCTCACTCCTTCCTTGCTCTTGAGCCCTTTCCTCTAATTATTCCCTGTTATGCAAAGCTTCCTCCAGTACACACGCTCAGGTAGGTCTTGGCTATCTCTCTGCTGCAAGAGGAGATGGTCACTGTCAGGGGAAATCACTGCAGCGTCCTTACATACACGTATTTTTTCAGGTTGGTAACCTTTCCTCTGATCCCCTACCCTGATTTTAGCTCTCGGTTATGTTCCCTAAGAAAAACTTTTTGTGTGAATGAAATTCACCCCTTTTGCCCCTTTGAACTAATTAGGTTCATAGGTGTCCTTGTTTTTTTTTTTAATTAATTAATTTTTTATTTATTTATTTTTATGTCAGCATATTATGGGGGTACAATTGTTTAGGTTACATATATTGCCTTTGCCCCAGCCAAGTCAGAGCTTCAAGCATGTCCATCCCCCATATGGTGTGCACTGCACCCATTAGGTATGTATACACCCATACCTTCCTCCCCCCATCCCGCCACCTGTCTGACACCTGATGAATGTTACTACTATATGTGCACTTAAGTGTTGGTCAGTTAAGTCAGTTAATACCAATCTGATGGTGAGTACATGTGGTGCTTGTTTTTCCATTCTTGGAATACTTCACTTAGTAGAATGGGTTCCAGGTCTATCCAGGATAATGAAAGAGTTGCTAGATCACCATTGTTCTTTGTGGCTGAGTAGAACTCCATGATATACATATACCACATTTTATTAATCCACTCATGTATTGATGGGCACTTGGGTTGTTTCCACATCTTTGCAATTGTGAATTGTGCTGCTATAAACATTCTAGTGCAGATGTCTTTTTTATAGAATGTCTTTTGTTCCTTTGGGTAGATGCCCAGTAATGGGATTGCTGATTCAAATGGTAGTTCTACCTGCAGCTCTTTGAGGTATCTCCATATTACTTTCCACAGAAATTGTACTGGTTTGTAGTCCCACCAGCAGTGTATGAATGTTCCTATCTCTCCGCATCCACGCCAACATTTATTGTTTTGGGACTTTTGGATAAAGGCCATTCTCACTGGAGATAAGTGATATCTCATTGTGGTTTTATTTGCATTTCCCTGATGATTAGAGATGTTGAGCATTTTGTCCTTGTTACTTAATTTAAGATTACAAAAACCTCAGCACAAAAGCATACCTCCTCACCAAATCTCAACTGTCGTTTCCATTACATACAACACACTCAAGCATCCTAATATTTAGGTCTCTTTATAGCCATATCATATCTCATATCCTAATATTGAAGATCTATGTTAGTTATGTGTGTGTATATATATGAAAGTGTGTATGTAAATTAGCACAATTTCAAAAATTGGCATTATTTCCTTACATATACCAAGAATTTGATTTTTTTGGAATTTATAAACAATTGACCCAATATACAAACATAGAGTCTACATGCATGTCTTATGACATAATAAATCTGTTAGTCCTAAATTTTCATTTGCAGTCCAGCTCATTCAATAAACTATTAAAAATTACTTAATCCTCACAAAAACCCTAGTGAAATAGTCTCAATTTTAAAATATGAACACTGAGCACTGAGGCTTCATTTTTTTTTTCAGAGACAGGGTCTCATTCTTGCTCAGGCTGGTCTTAAACCCTTGTGCTCAAGCAATCCTCCTGCTTCAGCCTTCCAGTGTGCTAGGATTACAGGCATGAGCCACCACACCTGCCCCTGCACTGAGGCTTAAAGTTTTAACTAACCTGTATGCATCCGTAGAATTGAATCATGGAAGCAGCTTATCTAAAACAAGTAGATTTCTCAGAAATCTATGCTATTTTTGTCTGTATTAAGCTGGAAACAAGACTAAGATTATGTTTAGTAAACATCTTAAATATTGATCTATGTCAATAAGCAAGAGGAGAAAAATGTCTTCTTCCCAAATCCTTTTAAGTTTAAACTGTTTGCTCAATGGAATTATTACTAAGGATTAGGAAATGTACTATAATAGCAAAGTAAAATCACTGGACATCTGTTGAGTGTCCACTTATGTACAGCCAGGTAAATCCTACACTTAGTAGTAAATGGACACCTATAAGTGATTCCGATAGAATTTTTCGACTATCAGATCTTCCCAAGCATAACACAGCAAACTGCTTAAACTGTTATCCTTTTGAGGGATATGAGTAGTCTTATCAATATTAGAACATAGTTTTGGTGTGAAGGGTATCTGAGTTTTACACACACCCACACACACATGCTTTATAACTCTGTGGCAGCCTTCATTTAATGCTATGCAAAACAAACTCTTAGATTTGAAAAATTGATAAAACAATATTGGACTCTGCTTCGGCTTTTGATATTATTCCATTATAAAACTGTTATGTGTTCTTTTTAATCTTTTCAACTATGAGCTCAGAAAAAAAATAAGGAGTTAAATCGTTAGTTTAACAAAGAAAGACACAAACCTGAAGTTTTTTCTGGAAGGAAAAAAAAGATACAGTCATCCAGAAGAAAATAAATCATTATTAAGAACTGGGTTCTTGACCCCAAAACAAAAGACACAAGGACCATCACTATAATTTGACATTTTTTGACAAAAATATGAAGATTATAAAGTGAGAGTACAGATAGGGGAGAATGCTTTTGATGAAATTAGTGGTTAGCTAGGACTCCATGGCAACACACCTACGCTTGTGAAAAGCATGATGGCTCTTAAAAGATTATATATTATCAAACCCATTTTAACATCTTGTTCTAAGGATGGTGCAAAACTTCAATGACACCTGATACCTACTGCCACTTAGGATTACTGGGGCAGTAGAAGTTCAAGGAGGTGGTTCTTTAATAATAAAAGTTACTACAGTCAAATACATACCCTCTTTTTGTCCTGGGTATAACTGAATTAAGTCCCAGCTTTCAAGTAGCTTGTGACCTGATATTCCATACCTGGCATATTGCAAGAATGAGTTTGGGAGGACCAGAGGCAGTAAGGTAAGGAGATGGTTTATATGAAAGAACAAAGGAATATAATACCGGCAAGAAGGGTTGAGGCCCCACTGTCTACAATTTTAAATTCTATTTTGACATATGAAAATAATGCTCAACTTCACTAATCATCAGGGAAATGCAAATTAAAGCCACAATGAGATACCACTTTAACCCTATTAGAATGGCCATTATAAAAATATCAAAAAACAATAGATGTTGGTGTGGATGTGGTGAAAAAGGAACACTTACACACTGTTGGTGGGACTGCAAATTAGTACAACCTCTATGGAAAACACTATGGAGATTCTTCAAAGAACTGAAAGTAGGTCTACTATTACATCCACCAATCCCACTACTGGCTATCCAACCAAAAGAAAAGAAGTCATTATATCAAAAAGACACTTGCGCCCGAATGTTTATCACAGCACAATTCACAATCACAAAGATAATGAATCAACAACCTAAGTGCCCATTAATTCATGAGTGTATGAAGAAAATGTGGTCAATATTATCATGGAGTACTACTTAGCCATAGAAAGGAATGAAATAATGTCTTTTACAGCAACTTGGATGGATCCAGAGACCATTATCCTAAGGGAAGTATCTGGAATGGAAAAGCAAACACCACATGTCCTTACTAAAAAGTGGGAGCTAAATGATGGGTACAAAAAGTCATAAAGTGGTATAATGGACATTGGAAACTAGTACAGGGGAGGTGGGAGTAAGGGATAAATATTTACCCATTGGGTATACAATGTACACTATTCTGGTGATGGGCATAGTAAAAACCTTGACTTTAGCATTATACAACTCATCCATGCAACAAAAACACTTGTACTCCTCAATATTTTGAAAGTAAATTAATTAATTAATTAATTCTAGCTTGAGGAGTCCAGGCCTTAGAGAACATGAAAGATTTTAGGAAATGGTCATGATGAAAGCAGTTTTTAGTAGATCGATTTGGCTTAATTCTCAGCTAGAGAGAATCTTAAATGCAAAATAATATTTATGCATTAGAGTATTTTACTGACTGATACATCACCAAGAGTTTAATTAGATTACTGATAATTAAAATACAAAATTGAGCAAACATAAAATCAAATTGAGCAAACTCACAAATTTTGAGAAACTTATCTAATTTGTTATTTTCACTACCTTTGGTACAATGCACATAAAATATATTTTGGAGGGAAATGAATATAAATTGAAATACATTATAATATTATTAAATATCAGATAAGCAACAAATTGATCTTGTTTAAAGGGGACATGTTGGCTAAAATGATTCAGAATAAAAAATAAGATTTCTCCCATCTACTTAAGTCAATAGAAAATATAGGTGGGTGATAATTTCTTAAATAAATTAAAAAATAATTTTTTTAACATAAAATCCCCTTTCCTAAATTTTTAATCTTTCCTTTATACAAGGCTGTCACCAACACATAAGCATGTTGAATATTTTCCCATCATGGAAACAAAATAATAATAGCTAATATTTATTAAGCACTTTACATATAACTCCTTTAGTATTACATTGATCATATGAAGTAATTTACATTTATCTTAAATTTATAATGAAGAACTGGAGACACCATGATGTTAAGTAACTTGCCCAAGCTCACACAATTAGTTAATATTTTTTTAGATAGGTAGCCATGTGGTCTTAACTACCGCACTAGTTACCAAGCTGCCCTCACTCTCCTCTAGCTACCATTCTTGGACTCTTTTGCCTTCTTTCCATAGCCAACTTCCTCCCAAATACTCCTGTTCACACCTCTGATTCCCTCCCCAGGGTGCTGCAACCGATCTTGCTTCTGCCTTCGTGACTTCTCCATGGCTACGTCTAAGGATACTCCTTGGTCCTTATGCTTCTCAAAGCTCTGCAGAGTGTTTCACTTCTGAACACTCTTCAGAATTTTCTCCTCTCTTGTTTTCTTAGGCATCATCTTACTTTTGTTTGTTGGGGTAAAGTTTTTTTTTTTCAATTTTCCCTCATTCCCTCTGCTAAGTGTCCTTGCTGTGCAATCGAGTGAGTTGAGTGTAACCCTCCCCTCCTAACAATTTCCCACATGGACGTTGACCTTGACCATATGAGTTGCTATGGCCAATGGGGAAAGTTACTGTCTTGAAACAAGCAGCGATCTTAAATGTATTTATGCAGTTTTGTTTGGCCTCTTGGGCTCCTGTGATCCACCATGAAAAGAACATGCCCCAGGGAGTAGCTGGACAAGGACACTGAGGAGACGTGTGGAGCGGAATTGAACCTAACCTTCAGCCTGGAGCCAGGCCCAGCTGATCTCAGCTGAGTTCAGCATAGAAACAGCAGACCTACAGACCAATGGGCAAGAAATCAAATGTTGACTGTTATAAACCACTGAGAGGTTACAGGCTCAGCTCTATTACTTATCCTGGGACTTTAATATGGGCAAGTCATTTATCCTATGCAAGTCTTAGTGTTTTCATCTTTAAAGTTGGAAAAATAGCAGTTTGTTTTACTTGAGTTGTTGAGAAAATTAAATGAAGTAGTGTATGTGAAGTGTTTAGCACAATGACATAGTTTGAGCCCAATTAATGTGTATTTAAGCAAAAAATGTTGTCCTTATCTGCAGATTCACATCAAATATGCTACTAGTAAACTGGGAGGGCACTTAGAGACCTCAAAATAAACAGGTGTCATAATGAGCTCATATTTTCTCCTCCTATGATATTAATACTTAACATTGTAAATGACAACTTGGTTTATACAGCTCACAAATGAGCAACTTAGGGGTCCTCTCTGACTTCTTCCTTACCCCTTTTGTCCAATTTGCAATCAAATCTTTTCAATTTTATCTTCTATATATATCATCTATCACCTTTTCTCTATCCTTACCACCACTACCTTTACTTACTTTACTGCATCAATCCCTATTTTAATTAAGGTAATATTAACCACTGTAAGAGATAAAACCCCAAATCCAGTACTTAACACAATCGGTTTATTTCTCACTCATAAGAAATCCCAGTTGTGAGTTCCTGATTAGTCAATAATTCAGGACCTAAGCTCCTTCCACCCTAAGGTGCCATGATTTTCAATACATGGTTTCCATGGTCACAGCACTCACTCACATTAAGCCAGTGGAATGGGAAAGAACATGGGTGATTGTACATGGAAAGCTTTATGGTTGAGAGTTGGAAGTGGTGCCGATAGCTTTCACTCATGCTACACTGAGGAGGAATCAGTCATATGGTCACATATGGAGGCTGGCAAAGGCAATCCAGCTGGGTGCCAAACAAAGAGAAGTAACAGGTGTGATGAGCAACTAGCCTTACATTGCCCCAGCTCCCTTACTGGACTCCATCCTTCTGGCTTAGTCCTCCTACAGTCCAATTTCTGGAAGGAGCAAGAGGGTTTTATTGTTAAACATAAATTGGATTATCTGACTCTTACATTTAAACTCTCCAATGTCTTCCAGAAGCACATTGACTAAAACCCCAACTCCTTACCTTGACTTCATAACCTTACCCCTGGTTTAGCTTTTTGAACTTGGCTCACTCCAATCTCATCGTGTACTGTGGTTTACTCACATTGATTTTCTTTCTCTTCCTTTACCATCTGAAACACATTTCTCCCCTAGGGTCTTTGTACCAGTCTTTCTCTCCTCCTAGGATACTCTTCCATAATCTTTACAGGGCTGGTATCTTCCTCGTACTAAGACTTCGTTTTAAATGACACCTCTTCAGAAAAGCCCTCCCTGACAGCCCAATCTAAAATAGTCACCCAGTCAGTTTCTACCACAGAAATCTAATGTTCCACATAGTACTTGTGACAATTTTATATCTTTCTTTCTATTTATTATTTGTCTATCATCTATCTTTCTATGTAGTCTGTTCACCTATCTATTAATTATTCCACAAACAGAGAGAGATCCCTGAGTGTTTTGTTCACTGCTGACCTCTGTTATCTAGAATACTAGTACTGTTGGACACATGGTTGGTGTTCACTAAAGTTTGACTCATTAATGAAGTTTGTTGAACTTTCTGTGCGCTAGGCACACTTTCATCCCTCCAACCAACTCTATAGAACTGAAAAAGACAAAATAAGTTTGTTTCTTACATTTGCATTACAAGAGCTACCTATGGCTGCAAGCCAGATTTACTAAGAAACACACTGGTCAAATTATGCCTAAAGAATTGTTTAACTGACCATTTTAATTATAACTTCTTCTCTTTCCACTGAGCCAAAAAATCTGAATGGAATATCTGAAGGTAGAAAACACAATATGTTTTTCTCCATTTTGGAACTTGTTTCTCTCCCCCCAAATTTTATTTTTACATGTAGTGAAATCCCTTAATTTCTCAGCCTGGAGAAAAATATCTTCTTTAATTTAATGAACTGAATTATTCTTGTTTACATTGAAGAATCTTAGTTCAAAGGTAGAACAAATTTAATATATGATATTTAAAAGAAAAAATTAAAAACATAATATTATAAGGAAAGCCAAATTCTTGATATTTAAAACAATGAAAAACATTTCTTATTATTTAATAATTGTGGTATTTTTTGGTTTTTTTATTTGTTTGTTTGTCGAGACAGGGTCACACTCTGTTGCCCGGGCTAGAGTGCAGTGGCGTCATCATAGCTCACAGCAACCTTAAACTCTGGGCTCAAGTAATCCACCTGCATCAGCCTCCCAAGTAGCTGGGACTACAGATGTGCACCACTACAACTGGTTAATTTTTCTATTTTTTTGTACAGACAACTTCTCAGTCTTGCTCAGGCTGGTCTTAAATTCCGTCCTCAAGTGATTCTCCGCCTCGACCTCCCAAAGTGCTAGGATTACAGGCATGAGCCACTGTAACCGGCAAAATAAGCATTTTAATAGTATAATTTTAGTTTGATGTCTGCAAATGTGGAATGAAGGTTTTTATTTTGTTCCCTCCCAATAGAATATTTGTAGTAATAAAATCATAGCAGTTAATAGTTGCTGGGAACTTTTGATGTGCCATATACATGCTTCCTTTACAAGAACTATGTGAGCTTTGGCAACTGAGGCCTAAAGAAGTCAAGGCACTTTCCTGAAATCAGAAAGCTATCACTATACACAATACAAATGCAGTTCGAAAATCACAATGTAATTGCTATATCCTGACTACTGAAAAACTGCAGGCAACATGCTTTAACAGCCATTCTATCTTATGTTTGAATACCATTATTTTAGTAAGTATCCTTTCACATCTGGTCTAGAATGATCACCCAGTCCTCCTGCATGATGTGAGGCACAGTACATTCTGACAAATCTACCCCAAATTGCTTTCATGGCCAGAAATTTAATACATGCCCCAAGCACTACCTATGGTGTTGGTTTCTACATGTGTGATGCCACAGAGAAAGTAAGCACAACTAGCTTGCAGGAAACTTGAACACTTAAACAGAGCACCTATGTAGTACCAATGCTAGACCTGTTATCCTTGAGGAGCTGCTAGTCTTGCTTTGGGCATTTCTATGGACCACGACAGACCATGACACTTGCTTCCTTCTCTGACTTTGCTACTTCGTCACTACCCTCAAGCCCATTCCTGCTTAAATACAGTAAAATATTAGAACTGATACTACATTAGAAGTTGTAAAATCAACAGGTTTCAGAATTTCAGATTCTGAAGGATTTTTTTATAGTAATCTGGTTTAAGATCTTTCTTTCAATAATGAATCAAATCAGTTCAGAGAGATTTGCCATTAGAGACAGTTGGGACTAGATCTCCAGCCCCCTGCTCCTGGATTCCTGTCCTTTTTGCTAAACTGTGCTTCCTCACCTTGTGCTTCTCATTGTCCATAATTCCTTAGGATTCCTTGGACCTTTAGAATCCAGGAAATCCGCAAAGGTAACATCCTCTCCCACCCCCAGTACAACAGTGATATTTAATTATCCTATTACCATTATTCTCAGTGCTCTCTTTCTGTATGCTTAGATATTAGAAAATTCCATAAATAAATCCTAGTAGCTATCTTAATGGAGGTTAAAGACTGAAATACTTCTTTCCCTTTCCTAAATAAAATTTTGTTTATTTAAAAACATACCTTCTGTATGACTGGGATTTCAGGGAATATAGAAGACCAAGAAGGAAGATATTCTGGGCAGATATTTTTCAGAACTTTTCAGATCACTTGGGGGATAGAGCCAGCTTCATAAAGTACACAGAAACAGAGAAGCAGTGATAATATAATAGCGGGAACAAGTCACACAACATGTGTGTAAATATTAAAACTAGGGATAGACATCACTCCCAGTGTTTTATATTATATCTCCTCTTTAATCACAAACTCTTCTTTGTTTAGTTTTTTTTCTTGTTTCTTTCTTTTTTACATGGTTTCAAGTAAAAAGAGGTTTCGAAAGGGGCCATTTTAACATATAACAGTAAGGACATTTTCTACAATTATTTTTTTCAAACATAGCAGTTTGTTCAACACCTTTACTGAATCTCCAGATGTGAAATTTATTATTACTTTTTGTCTACTAATGGCAAATGTATATACTTAATTATAAAATTCTCATCTTCTCTTTTAATTCTATTATTTTTAATCTATAAATTAATTTTTGATGTTTAAAATCAATGTAAATAAAATAAGTGATTATTTTCAAAAATTATAAAATATATTTAAAAATTTACTAGAAATCTGATCTTATCTTGAGACAGATTCAACTATGTATGGACCAAAAATATCCCATATTGACATAAACCTTATATAGATTTCCAAATAACTTTGTTAAAATTTATATTTAATTATCCTGATAAAGAAAAAAATTGTTTAATTTTGCTAGAAAAAATTGCATGCCATAAGCAACACACAAGATATAAAAATTAAATAACTCTTATGTGTAATTCAATAACAAATTAAAAAGAAAGTCTCATACTCTAAAGCAATATGCTTAGTAATTAAGACCATCAGTAAATTAGCTCTGAAGAAAAATTTTACATATTCTGTAGCTTTTTTTTATCCATTAAAGGTCAGGAATTACCAAAATTTATTAATGAGAAAACTTGAAAAAGAAAAGTATATAGAATCTGTATGTAATTGTAAGTTTGTGTGTACCTTGTGGGTAAGCTTTTTTATTTTTTCAAAATAAAATAAAATAAATGTTTAATAATCTCCAAATCTCTTGGTAGAAACACTAAAAGGGTTCAAGTGTTTATTAATTGGCCAACCTTAAGATTATTAATTGGCCAACCTTAAGATTATTGTCTAACAACACTAACTAGGGATAAAAGGAAAGAAACAAGGGTAGGGTTTGTGGTAATCTTGGCTAATCTCAAAACATGGAAAAACCATAACAGATGAGTCTCTACCCTAGACATAGAGAATAAAAAGTCCAGCCCCCCTTTGCTTGCCTGGAGGGGACTCTCAATGTTCTCCCCTTTTAACCTGTATTCCATGGCTTCAATGACACTCACTGACTTGTTTTGCTCCAATCTGGTCCCTACTTCTTAGAGCTTTTCACTGTTTCCTTTCTCATCCTGTTGCTTAGATGTTAGTTTTGCCCAGGGTTCTAGCCTCGCTTCTCTGCTCATTTTAGTCTACATGCCCCACACACACCCAATCCACTGCCACCTATCAGCACTTCCTACTGGAGTTCTCTATTTAGAGCTTCAGTAACTTCACACTCCATAACCCCAGATGGAGCTCATTAACTTTCCCCGAAACCTGCTCTTTTGCTTCCACGCTTTTATATAATGGCACCACCACTCACCCAGTCCCGCAAGCTAGAAATGTGATAATTAGTCTTATCTCAGACTTTACACTTGCACTAACCCATCATACTCAGTTAGTCATTAAATGTCACTGATTCTCCATCATATTTCATTTATTTAACCTTTCCTCTTTCTATAGCTAGTCTTTAGCTCTGATCTCGTGCTTGGACTATTAATTCAGTCTACTAACGGGCTGCCCTCCCACCCTTCTGCCCTGCCTTAGCAATACTTCATTTACACTACCACTGAGGTGATCTTAATAAACTATGCATCCCTATTGCTTTCAGAGATTCCCAAAGCAAATGCCTCAGCATACTCACACCTGGAAGACTCTGGCAAACTACTCATCAGTCTTCAAGAATTAGATCAAATGTTTTCTCCTTGGTGAGATTTTTCTTGACCTACTGATGTGGAGTTAATTACCCCCTTCTGATGACAGCATTGCATGTACTGCATATCTCCGTTTTTGTATTTACCATGCTGGAATTATTGTTTACATGACTCCACTACCTCTGGATTGTGAACTGTTTGAAGCCTTAGATTGTTGCTATTTATCTTTGTGGTTAGCCAACTTAAGTTTTCAGCAGAAAAATATACAAATTCCCTCTGGGAACCTAAGAGACTAAATAGAATTTGTTTAATGTGGAATATAATCTGGCAACAGTTTAGAGTATAAATTGGAAAGGACAGAAAATGGTGACCAGGAAACAAGTAGGAAATGGCTTGCAATAGTACAAGCACAGAAGGATGACAAAATCCTTAAAAAAAAAGACAGTGCTGGGGGCTGCAGAAAGGACACTGTAGAATTTTGAGATAAAAACTATTATTTGCCAATTCTTAGGATTTCAATTCTGACATTAGTAAGATTTTTCTTAAAATCTTTTTTGATTACCTTTTTGTGCGCAATTTGAAGTATTAAATACAAATATATTTGTTGCGTTCCCCCCTCCCCAAATATTCTTTTGAATGATTGCAGGGTGAGATGGATGTTCAGGAAGCATGACTGTTACTTACAGTTTCAAAAATGACATACTTCTTGATTTTTAAAAGATTAGTAGCACAATATGATCTATAATAATGTATCACTAATTTGGAAAGACATTATCTGTATGATGAAGGTAAGAGGTATCCTTTTTTTGAAATACTCAAATTATTAGATATACTTTGTGTGTATAAATAGTTTCACAAGTGTTATCTTTATGAACTTCTGAAAGATCAGAAGTTCTCTCTCTAATAATTCCATCATCAAATAAGGCTGCATATCATATTGCAGATATTTTGAAGAATTTTTTTTGGTTGTGTTAAACTATATATTTTTATCATTATTATTATTTTATTTCAAAGTATTATGGTGGTACAAACGCTTTGGTTACATAAATTGCCTTTGCACCACCCAACAAGCATGCCCATCCCCTGGACAGCACGCACTGCATCCGTTAGGAGTGGATTTACCCGTACCTTCCTCCCCCGTCCCACCTGCTCGACACCCTGTGAATGCTACTTCCCATATATGTACATGAGTGTTGATAAATTAGTACCAATTTAATGGTGAGTACATGTGGTATTTGTTTTTCCATTCTTGGCCTTAAATTATATTTTATGCCTAAGTTTTTTAACAATTAAATACCTGAGACCCTAGTGTCCACAGATCTGATCATTTTAATGACAAACAAAAAATTATTTTACTAGTTTTTCCTTTTTCATGTGTTTTCATATTTTTATTTATTTTTAGTTAAAACAATATTTTTAGCCCTAATTTCTGCTGAGGTTATCTGTGCCACAGGATTTCATAATGGTTTCTTTTTAAAATACATAGTCCACAATAGTGAGACTATTCAAGATGCAAAGTATATTCTCACAATATATTCAGAGTCTATTCTCATCAACAATTATGTATTACTGAACGATAGTATAAAATGTAGTATTTTTATTTTTTATATTTTATTATACAGAAAACACAAATAAGAAAGTAGAAACCACACATACTATTGCTACATCTTTTAGGAGAACATAAAGAGGCAAAACTCTCTCTCCTTTCAAATTAAAAGCTTGATGTTTGGTATTCCAAAATTTTTCCAATGTTTGTAACAATATGCATACATACAAATATACATATATATAGCACAACTTTTTATTATAAAACTTAGATCACATTCTATATACTATTTCGAAAACTTAAAAAAAATTGTCACTGTCTCAGTGCCAGGTTTTCAGTTCAGTATATCGTACATATACATGTAACTCTTTTATATATTTTTGAGGTATAATTTACTTACAATGAAATGTATAGATCTAAAGTGTACAGCTCAATGAATTTCAACAAATACATAAACTAGTTAGTGTAAACACATATCCTTTTGGAAAATTTCCATTAGTTAGCTGATATCTTAAAAGTATACCATAAAATTGGATAAATTTGTCCACACAATTTCAATTTCTTTTCCTTATAAGAAATCATTAGTTAGCCCCATCCAGGATTCTGCATTTCATAGTACTTGTTTAATAACTTTAAGTCAAACATTTTCTTTCACACTTTATATATTATATATATTTCATTCAGAAATAGGTCTTTAGCTGATTTTATAAAGAGACAAATTTGAAAAGTTTTAAGTTCCTTTAAAAGTGCACATTTTTGTCCTCAATCTGGAAGACCATCAGAATAATAATGGGGAACTTATTTAAAATTCTTAAACTAAGCAATAGTCTTATCCCTGGAGATTATGATTCTGTAGGTCCCAGTCAGGCCTTGGAAATTCGCGTTTTGTAAAACTCTCCTAATGATTCTGGCAATCTATATTTAAGAAAATAACGATGAAGAAAACATCCTATTTGGCTTTAAAAAGTTTATGTTTCACTACCAACTAAAACCCTTTACGACCATTGTGATTGTATTAATAGATACGTGACTTTGATTCTTTTGAACTTCTGGTCTTGATTTATAAAGTGGAGATAAGATTACCTATTATTTTGATTGGTCTCTTTTGGTTGCAATAAGCAGTGATTTAACCAAGTTACTCAAAGGTACCCAAAGAAAACTGGGCAACTCTAGACACCACTCATATTCTTCTCTCTCTCATGGGCCAAAGGTGTTTCATGGTGTTTCTGTTTCCTTCTGCTCCCTCCTAACTTTTATTTGCCATGATTCCTTATGACCTGCATTGTATAATACCTCATGGCTTTTCTTTCTAAACACCCTTTCTGAGTTAAAAACTGTTAACTGCCAGGCTCTTGCTATTTCCCAATGCACATTTTTTTAAGAGACAGAATCTATTGGTCATAGGTTAACTTTTTGTGCCAGGCTACCTCACACAGTGCTTGGTGCTCTATAAATTGCCCAGCCTTGAATCAGGGCTCATCTTCTGCCCAATTAGTTGGTGCTAAAAGGCACAGGGTAATGTGATATTAAACACGGCTGCCTGTAGGGATCCTGGAGATAAGACTTTAGACTCTCCCTTAAAACAGAAAGTGTGAGCAACTTTGTCAATGTCTACCTAGCACACTTACCTCACAAGGGTGTGGAAATGCTCAAGTGAGATTATGTATGTGAAAGTACTTTGTGAATCATACAATTCTATTCATGTATGAGTCCTTAAAGCCATTATTATTAAAAGCATAGCCATTCCATAGAAACATTAGTGTTCTATTCCATAAAAGCTGAAATTAAATGAAAAACACACTTTCTAAATATTGAGGTTATTTTGAAAAATTTTCATTAATGAGTCTAGATGAAGTGCTCTCTAATTTATATTATCTGTCACATATTTATTGGTCGTTCAACAGTCCCCTCCTTTTCCAAGGTTTCGCCTTCTGAGGTTTCAGTTACCTGAGGTCCACAGCAGTTCAAAAAGATAAACGCTTATTTATTTATTTATTTATTTGTTTATTTATTTTTTATCTTTATCATTGGGCTAATAACAAATGGGTTTTTTTCATTAAATTGGATAGGAACTCATTTTTATATATGCTACTCTTAAGTAAAAACTAGACAAGATTCTTAAGACAGATGTAAAAATAGTAGCCCAATATCAGATCACCAATATGAGTCAGAACACCAATGCTTTTGTTTCCATTCTACCATGTATAGACCTTGTGATGTTAGGCCAGTTGTTTCCAAAAGATGCCATCAGTGCATTGCCCATATCTATTCAGGCTTTACCATTTTAATCCATGTCTCCCCTACTTCCAACCTAGCACCTAAATCTCTTTACCTGAGGACCTTCCCTGAATGCCAGAGCCTACTCTGCCTGTGCAAACATCATGCTTATCCTGGAAGCAGCCTCAACCAATAACCACAACGGTAATGGTTGGTGTATGCATATCCCAGCTCCCGCATTGCGTGGTACAACTGCACGGTGTATGATCAATACTGTTTCCTAGAGTTCCCCAGTAAGCTCCAGTTGCCCAGTGGTAACTTGCTTGTTAACACATTCTTTCCTGTGTCACTTCCCCCTTTCCTTACCGTGTTTCCTGAGATCAGTTTCCTGTATATGCTCTGGGGGATCATATACAAAGACAATATTTCCTTATATTAAAAAGTAGATACTCAGGATCGGCTGGTAGAATTGGATAACTTGCCAACCATATGGCAACAAGAATCTCATTACTTGTTGTAACTGCAGCAGTGATAATTCCTGGTGTGCTACACAACCACAGTTGTTATCTCACCTGTAAAGACTTGGGATAAAATACATATGAAAGGAGATACTTAGGCATAGCATGTGAGAACCATGGGGGCAATGGTAATTATAGGGCCTACAAAGTTGGATGGTTACTGTTAAGTGCCATTGCAGTGCTTAAAGCAAGACAATGATGGTGTCACTTGAGCCTACTCTGAACTCAGGGCAAGGTGTGAGGCCAGAAAGTCTTTGTGGCAGCATTTATATAAATATCCATCTCTTATAGCTGGAGGAATATGTTACTTAATTGTGAGAAACCAGTAAGTCCTTTCTGTTAAAGTAAGTTCCTCAAAAGAAAGAATCATGACCATAAAATGTGGGATGGGGACATCTGGATAGAGGCATTTGGTAACACTGAGCCCTTCAATTTCCTGGAACCCTGACAGAAGTGTCTCAGTCCCATTGTTAGAGGACAGCAGCCTTTCTTTCCCTGGAGACTATGCAAAGACGTCACCTGAGGCAAGTGGCTCGCAAGCTGATCTTCCCCCACTTTGCCTCATTACTTCCAGACCAATAGCTAAGGTTAAGCCCCAGCACGACCTGGCTGGAGAAACCATCCCTTTTACAAGAGGAAAGGTATTATTTGCCAAGTGAGCTGTAGGACCTTGATATTATGCACCAGCAAAAACTGAGAATATGCCTGAGAATAGGTTTTGAGGATTTTAGAATGTAAAGGCTGAATTATAAGGAATGAAATATAAGGTTGATTACACACACACAAACACACACACACACACACACACACACACACACACACACGCATTTGAACAAGGACGAAGACAGGCAGAAAAGGCTGACATTTACTGCTATGATGGAAATTTATAATCTCTCAGCCAGTGTCCCAAGCAGAACCAGTTTTAGACCCAAAAGCTTTCAAATAGGAAAGCGAAGTCCCATTGTAGAAGGATCCTGCAGTGCCGTACAAACACATAGAGTAGCAATTCCCTAATATTTCCCCCAAAATACCGAGGTCTCTGAATACTGGGAAAAAAATACATATTTCAAAGTATGTATTTTGATACGTAGAAGAGGACCCTAAATGCTATTATGGCTTGTTTTAGGGTATACAGATGCCACATAATAAATGGAGTCTTAGCCCAAGTCTGTTTCACAGTGGATCCAATGTGTCCATGGACTGATCCCGTGATCATTTCCCTCATCATTGAATACAGAATCTAGATAGATATACTTAGCAATTGACAGAACCTTTGAATTTGTTCCCTGATCTTTACAATAAGAAACATTTTTGTAGGAAGGACCAAATATAAGTCCTTAAAACTGCTTCCTCCCCTCTGGCCAGGAAAGTAAGTCTAATGCAATGTGGCAGCCTAGATGAAATGGTAGAGATAAGTGTCACCATCAAAGACTTAAAGGTGCAGGATGGTTATCGCCATCACATCCCCAAGTAATTCACCATTCTGGCCCTGCAAAAATAAGCTACATCATGGCACATGGCAACTAAATATTACAAATTTAATTAATTAATAGCTCCATTTGCAGTTTCTATACTAAATGTGTTATCTGTTCTAAAGCAGATTAACAAAGCCTCTGATACAAATATACAACTATTAAATTGGTAAATGTTTCTTTTCCATACCCATCAGAAAGGAGAATCAGCAGCAATTCAGATTCACATGGTTGGATAACAGTGTGTGTTCATGATTATGCCCCAAGACTGCTACCTTTCTTTCTCTATGCCACAATATAATCTGAAGGGACCTTGATCATTTGAATATTCTAAAGTACATCACAGTGGTTTACTGCATTGATGATGGCATGCTACTTAAACTTGAGCAATGGCTAGTGCTAAGGACAGCTACACTACGACGTATGTCTGACAGATGGTGGGAGATAAATCCTATAATGATTTAGGAGTATACCACATTGGTGAAGTTTGTAGGCATCAGTTGTCTGGGACATGCTCTGCTATACCCTACAAGGTAAAGAACAAGTTATTTGACTTTACACATCCAACACTAAGAAAAAACACAGCATTTAACATGTCTTCTTCAGTTAAAGGCAGTGAGTTCATACCCAATTTGGGACTATTCTCTGACTTATTTATCAGGTGATTGGGATGTCAAACAGAACAGAATCCATCATATGGAGATGTTACATTTGGGATAAAGCCTAATATACTGAATATACTGAGAAAATAAATATAAATAAGTTTCAGGAACAGGTGGACTAAGCTTCCATTTTATACTGATACCTCTTTCTCAGCTAACACCAATGGCTTCATAGGAGTTCTCATATGATCAGCAGGAGAAAAATCTGGGCTTGGTTCATTGATAGGCCTTTGTAGTAAGTTTTTGGTAGCTGAAAATGCCATACTAGTGCCTTACTCAATGATAGGTCTGAAAGACAACAGTATGGGCAAGTTCTCCCAGTGGGCAGAGCCTTGAGCAGTGTACCCGGACATCAACTGTGCAGGGGGGAGAATTGGCCCAATTAAAGGATATATGTGGCCTACTGAGCAGTGGGAAAATGACTTGACTATTTGGTAAGAAGCTTTGGAAAGAGTAGTATTGGAAGACTGAGGATAACAGTGTCTAGAGAAGAAATAGTGGAAAGAATTATAGAAGTAGGCACAAAGTGTGTAGATCTTTGTGTTTTATATAAATGTCCTCCATAGCAGAGGCACTGAACAAGCAAATATTACTGTCGAGTAGAACAAGTTGTTTTGTTTTTCTTGGCAACTACACTTATTGTGCAATGACCCATGAAATGAATAATTATTTTGGCATGGATATAGGCTGTACATGGGCTTTCTCTTATAAAGCTCATCTAGCTACTGCCTCTGTTAAAGGACTGATTTCTCATAATCAGAGAGACCAATAGTAACCATTTGATATGATACAACCCCTTGAGGAAACCAAGTGATCATTCAGTTTTACATTGTTAATATCTAAGTTTTTTTCTTCCTGGGGAAGGGCAGTAATTTGTCATTTCTGTGAGCAATAAATATTTTAGATACGACCTTTGACTTCTCTGCCTAAGTGTCTCATCCTGCAATACTATCCAAGGGCTTGGAAAATGGGAGATTTATCATCATGGGATGGTATACAATATCTCTTTGAACTAAAGGACTCATTACAGCAAAGGAAAGTTGATAAAAAGTACACAGCTGTGAAATAGCACTCATTTTACAATATACTGCTACCCCAAATCTGCTGGCCTGCTCTAAAAGGCACAAGTAAACCACCAGTTTGTGAATGATACTTTAACCCTATGGGATGAGAGTATTATCCTTTAAATGCTAGTGGCTATTGTATGGTGCTGTGTCTATAATAGCTGGAAAACATGGCTCTGTGTCTCTAATAGCTAGAATACCAAAAGGTTTAACTAGAAGTGGCCCCTTTTACTACCTCTCCCAGTAACCCACTTAGGTGATTTGTGCTTCCCATACACCACTTTCAACCCAGCTGTATAAGACAGGGTATGTGGGGGAGGAGGGTTTTAAAGGGAGGATGGAGTAAGGGGTCTACTAAACTGTGGCTGCTACCTGGTCATTTTGTTATACTGATGCTAGCAGATTAGAAGGCAAAGAAAAGAGTGAATATACTGGCACAGTGAACTTTAATTATCATGATAAGAAAGAGACATTGATACAAAATGAGAGCAAGTACTATGTCTTAGAATTCAAAGGACTCACTGAGGAGTTCTTGATGTTTCCATTTCTAGTTATAACCGTGTACAAACAACTACAGCAATCTCTGTCTGAAAAGGTCATTTCAACAATGCTTACAGCAATGCTCGCCTAGTGAAGTGTTGTTTTCACTAGGAATAGATTCCATCTCAAGAAACCACTTTTTCTTTGCTAATTTATAAGAATTAACTCCTTATCTGTTCAAGTTTCATCGCTAGATTGCAACATTTCAGTTACATCATAGGCTCTACTTGAAATTCTAGTTCTCTTGTTATTTACACCACATCTTCAGTGACTTCTTCCACTGAAGTCTTGAACCCCTCAAAGTCATCCATGAGGGATGGAATCAACTTCTTCCCAAATTATTATTGTATATATTTATATGGTACATAGTGATGTTATGATATGGCATATGTATAAAAAGTATAAATATTAAATCAAGCTAATCAGCATATCTATCACTTTTAATACTTATCATTTTTTGTGATGAGAAGATTTGAAATTTACTCTCTTAGCAATTTTGAAATATACAATACACTATTATGAACTATATTCACCATGATGTGTAATAGATCACAAAAAACTTATTACTAAAAATTGATTTTACGCTTT
>NW_012149174.1:9205452-9234268 GCF_000956105.1 Propithecus coquereli
TTTAACTGAAACTTTGTACTCTTTGACCATCTCCCCATTTCCCCCATCCCCTAACCCCTGGTAACCACCATTCTACTCTCTTTTTCTATGAGTTAAATTATTTCAGATTCCATATATAAGTGAGAACATGTGGTATTTTCTTTCTTTGCCATATTTCACTTAATAGAATGTTCTCCAGGTTCATCCATGTTGTAATAAATGACAGAATTTCCTTCTTTCTTAAGGCTGAATAGCATTCCATTGTGTATATATACCGCATTTTCATTATCCATTCACCTGCTAAAATACAATGAGGTTGATTTCTTAAGCTGCCTATTGTGAACAGTACTGCAATGAACATGGGAGTGTAGATGGTTCTTTGACATATTGAGTTCAAATTCTTTTGATATATACACAGAAATGGGATTGCTAGATTATATGGTAATTCTATTTTTAGTTTTTAATGAAGCTCAAAAACTACAGTTTTTGTTACTTCAATGTTATTTTTCATAAAGAGAAAAAAAATCCTAAAATTTATATGGAACCACAAAAAATCCCCAAAAGGCAAGGCAATCTTGAGCAAAAAGAACTAAGCTGGAGGTATCACACTACCTGATTTCAAGCTATAGTATAACGTACCAAGAATACAATGGGAAGAGAATAGTCTTTTCAATAAACAGTGTTGGGAAAACATGCAGAAGAATGAAATTGGACCCTTATTTCAACCCTTATAGAAGAATCAACTCAAAATGTATTAAGACTTAAATATAAGACATGAAAATGTAAAACTACTTTGAAAACACAGGATTAAACTACACAACATTGATCTTGGCAATGATTTTTTGGATATGACCCCAAAAGCTCAGGCAACAAAAGTAAAAATAGACAAATGGGATTATATCAAACTAAAAAGCATCTGTATATCAAAGGATACAATTAGAGTGAAGAGAGAACCTACTGATTGGTAGAAAATATTTACAAGCCATACATCTGTTAAGTGGTTAATATTTATACTATATAAGTAACTCAACTCAACGGCAAGAAACCAAATAACCTGATTAAGAAATGGGCAAAGGAACTGAATAGGCATTTCTCAAAAGAAGACATACAAATGAACAACAGATATAACAAAAAGTGTTCAACATTGCTGCTATGATTTGAATGTTTGTCTCTTCCCAAGCTCATTTTTAAATTTAATTGCTGTTGTAAGAGTATTATGAGGTGAGACCTTCAAGAGGTGAGTAGGCCAGGAGGGGTCTGCCCTCCTGAATAGATTAACACTGTTATTGTGGGAGTGGGATCATGACCATGGGAGTGGGTTCCTTATAAAAAGACGAATTCGCCTCCTCTTGTGCTCTTAGTCCCTCACCCTCTCTTTCCTTTCCACCATGGGATGACGTAGGAAGAAGGTCCTCGCCAGTTGCTGGTCTATTGATTTTGGACTTTTCAGCCTCTGTAACTGTAAGATAATAAACTTCTATTCATTATAAATTACCCAGTCTGTGGTATTCTGTTATAGCAGACTGCTATTCTGTTATAGCAGGTATTCTGTTAAAACAGACTAAGACAATCACTAATCATTAGGAAAATGAAAATTAAAACCAAAATGAGACATCACCTCACATCTATCAGAATGGCTATTATGAAAAAGTTGAAAGATAAGTGTTGATGAGGGTGTTGAGAAAAGGGAAACTTTATCCACTGTTGGTAGGAAAGTAAATTAGAAAACTGTATAGAAGTTCTTCAAAAAGCTAAATGCAATTATTATTGAACATTTAGCATTAAGGCATGGATAATTATATGGAAATTAAATTTGAAAAGTAATGTCCACTGGGGAAATTATTCTTTTTTAATATGGCAGGACTTGTTGACAATGTTATTCTGTACAAGTTTAATAATTATAGCCTAAATCAGAACTAAATCACATCCAGCTTAAAGCATTCCGGAAAATATATCACATGGAACAAATATAATAACTTAGAAGCATGAAAAGGTTGTTCTTTAAAGCCTAACACTATAATTAAATCAATTATGTAAGTAATGTAAGAGAAATTACTTTTATTTAATTCCAATAAAGATGAATACGGGTTATGCAAATCATCACTTTTAAATTGCTAAAAATATATTAAATATTGAAGTGTCAAATAAATACATTGCTATAAATCTTTAATAAAGAGCCTGAAATATAATTTCAAGTAATTGAGAAATTTAAAAAGCAAGCAAATCTTGGCATAATAAGCAACTAAATTAACTAAATCTCTATGTGGGTCATCTTTTCTCCCACTTCATTTCTTTGAATTTTATTTTATATTATATCTTTTTGATCCACCGCAAAGAGTCATATGCCCTTTCATTTTTAACCAGGCAGAATATTTAAAAGGATGAAATAAAATGGAGCGATCTAGAAATTAACAGAAAATAACTATAGAACAAATGAATAAACTGTAATAAAAACAGATTTGGTCTAGAACAGTTTTAAAAACTTTCAACAACAATTATGATGTAAATGTGGTTAATTGATGGGGGGAAATGTGGTGTTTGGAATTACTGCCTCCTCCCTCCTTATATTCATAGGTTGTGTCTATATATCTTTATTTCAGATACAGCATGGATTCTATTATAAAGTATAAAAGTGTATGAAACAATTCAAATACTTTCTTATGTTTAGTTGGATGCAAAATGTATATTTTTCCCTATAAAATGCTGTGTGCATTCCATAAAACTCTATCAGAATAGATTAAAATTTTCAGCTTAATGCTACAACTTGTCCACAAAGCACATATGCATGCTGAGAAATCTTCTAGGTTTGGTTTTCCTTTTTAAATTGAAATGGTAGTTCTTATGTCCTTAACTTATCTATATCCTTATTTCTACAATTTATCATAAATGCCAGGTAAGTATCTATTAGTAAGTTTATAAAATAGGCATTTGTCTTGCTTTTAAAAAAGTAAGTGACAAAGAGATTCACATAGGGAAAAAACAGCAAGTTTGCAAATTTATCTAATAAGATCTTTACGAACCCCAGGTTTTCCTTTCATGTAAAAAGTTGGATATATTTCTGTGTTTATTTCAGAGACTCAATTGCTATTAATTCTGAAAGGAGATAAAACTTATTAACTATCCCTTTCTTTTTTTAATTGTATTTATTTATTTTGAGACAAGCTCTGGCTCTGTTGCCCAGGCTAGAGTGCAGTGGCATCATCACAGCTTACTACAACCTCAAATTCCTGGGCTCAAGCAATCTTCCTGCCTCAGCCTCCCAAGTAGCTGGAACTATTAGGCATGCACCACCACATCTAGCTAATTTTTCTAGTTTTTGTACAGATGTGGTTTTGCTATTTTGCTCAGGCTGGTCTCAAACTCCCAGGCTCAGGCAATCCTTCCACCTCACCCTCCCAAAGTGCTAGGATTACAGGCATGAGTCACTGCACCTGGCCTATCCCTTTATTTTAAATAATCATGTTTTTCACTTCAAATGTTACAAAATTAAATATAGAAAAAATGACATGTTATGTTTCTATTGAGATTTTATTATGTCAAAATAGAAAAATTATATCGATCATACCATCACTATAATTCAATAACACTGGGTAATCACAATAAAATTTATTACTCTTACACCTAACCAAAACTTAAAGCAGCTCCATTTCTGGTAATGAAACGTGGGGTCTAGAAAATGAAGAGAACAAATAAGTGCCCAAGGTGCTAGGAGAAAGTTAGAGGGCCAGCTTCTCAGTGATGTAATCACAATTATCTTCCAAGAAGATAAAGTATTTTACTGTATCCATGTTTCATGAACTCTGATCAGAAAATAGCAAAGATGAGAAAGGGTAAGTCTATTCAATTTGAATATCAAATCAATCATTTTAGTAAAAATCTCACTGGATAAATGAGCAGTTGTTTGAAGGTTGGGAAGAGTGAATTGATGAAGAAAAATTTACTGTGCAGACATACGCAGTCAGGTAAAAATATGCATGAAAATACAATTGTAGGAAAATATCAAAAGGATAATTTTTAGAGTGTTTCTGACATAAAGATACAGAGAAGTGAAATACTGCATGCGATTGATGTGAATGACTCAAGAATAGTGGAAAAGTTGCCTTGGAACTCAATAAAATAGTTAAAATTGGATTCAAAGGCACTGAGAAGGCAATTTAAAAAGAGAGAGGAAGAGAATGCCAACATAATGAAGAACATCAAATTGGTTTTAGAAGTGACTAGTTGGCAGACAGCCCTAAGGTAAGAAGCAGAATTATTGGAGTAATTGAGGCAGAACACAATGAATATACTAAAATAAGAGGAAAATATGGATAAGGCAAAAATGAAATCTGTAGAAAGAAGAGACAAAAACAGGACTTAATTTCATTTTTTTGAAATAACATCTATCATTCTATATTTCAACATTATTGCACACATTATTATCATTTTTATCAGCATAGATGGTAACACTGCAATCTTAACTACAACAAAACAAGATGGTGAAGAAGTAGTCTAAGAAATCCTGTGGTTATCTTTCCTTTATAGTTAATACCTTATTAATGTCTTCTTAGAAAGGAATAAGACAGGCAAAGGAAGTAACTATTCCTTTAGGGGAGTATGGAAGTAATAATTAGCAAGGTTCCAAAGTTGTGGAAAAACTTTGAACTTTTCAAGAAAATCACCAGAAAGGAAAAAAATTGCTTTGTAACTGCAGAAACATTCTTTTTGAATTAATACAAAATGTGTCATATGCTTAGTTAGTGCTTTACAAACCTTGAAAGACAGCTTCAATATATTATCCTATTCCATCTTCAGTGTATCTTTGAGTGGTAGGCAAGTCTCCTTATTTTACAAAGACATCTTTAAGGACGATTTATTGCCCCAAAGATAATATAAACTCCTTAAACTTGGCATCCAACGTCCTCCTTTAGTTACTCCCACATTCCCTTACAAATTTTACCAGCTTCCTACAGCCAGCCTGAACTCTTCACTGCTCCATAGCTGCACATCTCACTTCCACACCTGAATATCCATGGCAAAGATGTTCTTATGTACTCACCAAACTCATTTCCTTTTTCTCCTGGGAACCCAGCTTAAACTATATTTCCCAGTACTTTGCAGATAAAGAGGCCATGTCACCAGAAATGATATATGCAACTTCTGTGTCTGGCCTCCAAAATCTCCCACAAGTCTCTGTCACACAAGTGTACTTCTTCCTTTTCTTTCTTCCCTTATTTCCAGGTCAGATACAGAAGAGGCAGTGTAGGAATCCAAGGACTTACACTCTCTAGGACTTGGGATCCTGCATCTTTCCTTGGAATATTGCCTCCTGGACTCTCAAGGACTTGGGATCCTGCCTCCTCTCTTGGAAGACTGCCTTCTGAATATTGAAGTGGACTGCCATGTGAGCAAGAAACACACCATTACTATGCTAAGCCACCAAGATTTCAGGCTCCTGTACAGTAGTAAATCTTCCTGAACTAATGGTATGACTTCACTCTTCTCCTCTTTACCTATTTAGACAGGAACTCTACTTTCTGACCAAATTTAATACATCTGCTCCAGGAAAACTTTCCTGATCACTTCAGCTCTTCCTGGTTTTCTCTACCTTTCATCAGTTCTGTTTACTGTTTAGTTGTGTGTAACTCTATTCTTTAAGAGGCAGGTTCCTTGATATATCATTTATGTAATAAAAATAATCATTCTTAGGTGTACAGATTAACGAGTTTTAACAGATACACATAGTTGCATAACCATCACTACAATAAAGATACAGAACATTTCTAGCACCCCTAAAAGTTGCATCCTTGACCTTTTCCATCAATTCCCTCCCTACTTCTGGCCTCTGGAAACCACTGATGTGCTTTCTGTCCCTATAGTGTTGCTTTTCTAAAATGTCATAAAAGTGGAAATATATCATCTGTAGCCTTTTGTGACTGGCTTCCTTCACTGAGCATAATGCGTTTAAGGCTCACTCATATCATTGCCTCTATCAGAAGTTTTTTTCTTTTTTATTGCTGAGTACTATTTCATTGTACGGATGAACTGCAATTTGTCCATTTCCCAGCTGATGGACATTCATGTGTAAGTCTGTATGTCTCATATGATTTCATTTCTCTTGGATAAATACCTAAGAATGGAAGGATTGGATTATATATTAGGTGTAAACTTCATTTTTTAAGAAACTGCTAAACATTTTCCCAAATTGATTATACTATTTTGTATTCTCAACAGCATTATATGAATCCTAGTACCTTACATCATTACCAACACTTAATATGGTCATTTAAAAAATTTTTTTGGTCATTCTAATAGATATGTAGTGGTATCTCATTGTGGTTTTAATTTGCATTTTTCCTAGTGACTAACACTTCTAACTGTTAAGAATTCTTTTCATGTGGTTATTTGCTATTCATCTATCTTCTTTGGTGAAGTGTCTTTTCAATTTTTTCTCCATTTTTAATTGGGTTATTTTTCTTTTCTTTTGTCCTTTTATAGAGTTTTTAGAGCTTATATATTCTTGATATAAGTCCTTTTTCAGATATGTGATTTACAAATATTTCCTCCCTATCCATGGCATCTTTTCATTCTCTTAATAGTGTCTTTTGAAGAGCAGATGTTTTGTGTGTTTTTTAAAATTTTGATGATGCCTATCATCATTATTTATTTTGTAGATTGTAGGCCTTATGTCATATCTTAATAATGTTTGCCTAATTCAAAAACACAAACATTTTCTGCTATGATTCTTTCTAGATGTTTCATAGTTTCAGGTTTTACATTTAGGTCTATGATTCATTTTGAGCTGATATTTGACACATGATGTGAGATATTGATAGGAATCTATTTTATTTTTGTACATAGATATCCAATTGGTGGGAGGACCGTTTGTGGAAAGGGTTGTTTCTCCATTGAATTGCCTTTGTACCATTGTGTAAAAAATAGATTTTCCACATATGTGTAGGTCAATTTATGGACTCTATTTTATTATATTATTTTTATTTGTCTCCCTTATAACAATACCACACTTTTGATGACTTTAGTTTTTATTTTTTTAAAATTTTATTATTTATTTATTATTTGGAGACAGGGTCTCACTCTGCTGCCCTGGGTAGAGTGCAGTGGAATAATCACAGTTCACTGTAACCTCAAACTCCTGGGCTCAAGCAATCCTCCTGCCTCAGCTTCCTGAGTAGCTAGGACTACAGGTGTTTGCCATGACATCTGGTAATTTTTCCTATTTTTAGTAGAAACAGGGTCTCGCTCTTGCTTAGCCTGGTCTCGAATTCCTGAGCTCAAGTGATCCTCCCACCTCTGCCTCCCAGAGTGCTAGGGTTACAGGTGTGAGCCACTGCACCCAGCCTTGATTACTGTAGCTTTTAATAATTTCAGAAATCAGCTAGTGTCCATCTTCCAACTGTGTTCTCTTTCAAAGTTATTTTGGCTATTGGAGGTCCTTGGCATTTCCATATAAATTTTAGAATTAAATTTTATGTTTTACAAAAAACTCTGCTAGGATTATGAATGAGTTTGTATTGAATCTATAGAACAATTTACTGTGAACTGACATCTTAACAGTCTTGACTATAAACATAGTATATCTTTCTATTTATTTATGACTTCTTTAATTTTTCTCTGTAACGTAATTTTTAGTGTAAAGATCTTGCATATTGTTTTTCAGATTTGCTCTAAGTATTTTTATAATTTTTATTGCAATTGTAAATATTATGTATCCTATCATTTTGCTAAACTCACTTATTAGTTTTAGGAGTTTTTACAAGTAAATTACATCAAATTTTTTACACAGGGAAGCATATGTTTTGCAAATAACTGCTTTAATTCTTTTTTTTGATTTAGATATCTTTTTCTCTTTTTCTTGTCTTATTGCATTTTCTAGAATTTCCAGCAGCACACTGAATAGAAGCAATGAGAGCAGACATCCTTAACTTGCTCTAGTTGGCAGTTTCTTTTGCTTCTTTTGGTATATTTTCATATTTCACCTATATCGATCTTTATTGATGAGCATATTGAGAAACAGTAAGAAGTGTGTGGCTTCTACTGCTATTAATATTGACTAAGGATCACTTTTTTAATTGATTAGTTGATTATGAATCTTTTTTACATATAGGATGAAATATTAGTAGGTTGTAAAGGAGGGATAGTATGAAAAAGTCCACTTAAGAAATCACTTTATTAATTATGTAAATATTTAATTAATCAAAAATTAAAAAGCAACATTTAAAAAGACTGAGAATATCTAGTGCTGGCAATGAGATGGAGCAACTTGGAACTCACATACTGTAGGAAAACAAAATAGTATAGTCACTGTGAAAAACACAGTACTGTCTCATAAAGTTAAACGCACATTTCTCATGCAGTCCAGCAATTCCATTTCTAAGTATTTACCAAAGAGAAATGAACACAATATGTTCATACATAGATTTGTACATGAACATTCATAAGAGCTTTATTTGTAATAACCAAAGAGACTAAAAACAACCCAAGTATCTTTCAATAGATGAAAACATAAAGAAATCGTGATTTATCAATACAATGGAATTCTTCTCCATGAATAAAAATGAATTATTTTGAAAAAGAAACCATGGGAAAAATTATAATTCTTATCCATTTAGATTAATTTTTCTTAGAATTAAATTTCTTCTGAGACCATCACAATTATAAGCATACGAAAACAAAACAGTGTGTAAAGATGAGGACTCAGGGATCTGGAAGGTATGCTTTCTTATTTTGTAAAAGCTAATTCTATAAACACTTTAATATCTTCAAAAATAATCATAGAATGGCTTAGTAAAATACTTTGGTTAGCACTCCTTGATTAATTCTTAAAATTACACTTTTTTTCTGATTCTAAAGCTATTAAAATATCTCTGTAAAAATCAAGGTTCTTAAGGCCAAAATTAAAATGCCTTCATATGCATTTAATCTCTCCAATCATTTCCATTAACAGGCTTTTAAATACTATTGCTTTGAGTACATTTTTCCTTGTATTTATTTATCCACCCATTCTTCAAGAATTATTTTTTAACTACCTTCTATGTGCCAAGAACTGGAGCTGCAATGGTGGCAAAATTGACAACAGAACTTCTCTCTTGGAACTTACTTCCAAAAGGCTAGGATGCAGACATGAGCCAATATAGTAAAAGCAAAATGCATACAATTAAAAGATGAATCTATAGCAAAAAAAAAAAAAAGAAAGAAAGAAAGAAAGAAAGCATTATCTGATCATCCATTCAAGGAAGTCACACCGGAAGTTTATTTTCCAAGGTATTTTGGTTAAAAAAGGAAGAGTTTCTTGTGAGTCCCTTGGGAAGAGGAGTTGGGGTCATGGGATTAAAAAGGGCAGGCTGTGTCTGTCTCAGGTAATGGTCCCCATGCCCAACTAAAAGGATAGATTCTTTCAGAAAGAATGATCACATAGCTGGGATACCTGTTTTCATGAGGGACTTTATGTGACACTGGGCACAAGCAGGATGCTTAGTGTCTGGGCAATTCAGTATGGCACAGAGTAGGGGTGAGACGTATTCTTCCCACACTTTCAAGGCCTGCTCTGTGGTTTCAGCACAGAGAATTTGGGAAATTCAGTGTACATTTTGCACTTCAAGGGTTTACAGGGTTAGGAACACCAAGAGAGAACACCCCCCTGCAAACACAGCACTATTTCCACTGGAGACAATGGTGATAGGAGACTGGCAAAGCTCTGCCCACAAATGACTTCACAAGCAGTGAAAATTGACAAAGCAGTCAGGAACAAGAAGAATCTGAAAGTTGTTTGTAAGCTCAGAGGAAACATCCTGGTGTTCCCAGCAGCAATTGAGTTATGTCTTTAAATGTAGTTGGAGGACCTTGCTAGGCAGGTGCATCTCAGAGTTCAAGGCATTCTGCACAGGTTCCCAAGGAGTAAGATGTACCATGATTATCCTAACTTATCCACATGATCAATAGGGTAACAGAAGACTCTCACATAAAAACGAGGTGTAATGTGTTTCGTAAAGTTGCACTGTATTACTTATACTGATCTATTAGTTTATATACATTTAAAGTTTTACAGATGAGAGGTTTCTTGGTGGGTCCAATGTGTGTTGCTCCAGTGATGAAGCCCCTGACTTCACCACAATATGTCACTGTAGCAAAATTGCACTTGTACCCCATGAATATATACAAAGACAAAAATGAAAAGAATAAAGTTTTATAAAGAACTTTCATGTATTTTATGATTTCATTAAGTAAATATTAAGCAAGCAAATGAGATTACCTCTATTTTATAGAAATGTGAATTGAGATTCAAAGGGGATGAATGATTTGCCAAATATCACGTATTTGGTAAGTGTCCCAGACAAGACTGGTCTTTTGAATTCTAAGCTAAACTTCTACTCATTCTACCAAGTGTATCACGTTAAGAATGGATTAGCAAAGCCAATTTTGTTAACAGCTAACAATTTTTGTAGAAAGCTTGCTGGAGTCTTCACTTTTCATTGGGGATTGAAGAGAGGATATTCAGAGAATCAGGAATGAAGAGTTTATTTTTAATTTTTATTCTGTTTTAAACTGTTTACAACAGATTATTATATATTGTACTTTAAATAGGTATTAGATAGACTGCACACTTACTACATTAAAACATTTAAAAATTATCTGAATTGTTGAAAATCAAAAGTAAAAACATGGATGTTTATCTCATTTCTGAAACATGGTGGCTTAGTATTAAGTGAAGAAAATCTGCCAAATTGCTGTTAGATTGACATACTCATTAAAAAGAGTGAAAAATTACTTATATCCTTTTGTAAGACTTTAAGGATGAACATATTTTCATTGTTCTTCCTCTGACCAGCCTGTGTTTAGGTTTAAAAGGCTTGCATTTTGGTTTCATCTTGCTTCCAAATAATAAATTTCTAGTTTGGAGTTTAGACAAGTTGAGTTATGCAAGTGTATCTTAATACACACTTAAACATATTTCCATGCTAACCAGATGTTAGCACTCTCATGCATTTATACCTTATGACACTTGTAGTGATATGTAGCTCCAGAGTTGTTTTAAATATTTATGCCTAATTTTTTTAAGAAAACAGATGCTCTTTGAAGACATCTCACACACTTTTTTTGAAGAGTAAAAGCATATTTGACAAAACCATGATTCACTGAGCTAAGAAATTCCGAAGAGTACCTTTCTCTCCACTCATCAACTGCACCTTTGTTGCCATTATCCACCCTAAAGGACTATTAGGTTCACAAGGCATTATGTTAACAAATGTATATTGTGCACCTACTACGCACCAGGTACTGTGCATGTTGTGGCAGATTCTAAAATGAAGGTGCAGTTCTCACTTTCACAGATAGAAATGCAGGCAGACAAGTGCCTGCATTTAGGATAATAAGTGCTGTGACAAAGGAAAGCACAGGCATACAAAACAATGTGTCTGAAAGCTTGGAGGCATGCAAGAACAGGAAGCCTTCAGTAACTGCAAATCATTAGAGACAAGAGATCTTAAGGGCCCCGGTCAGAGGTGTGGCACTTGATGATCTTGGAAGGCAAGCAAGGGCCACACACACCATTAAGCAGTTTGGGATTTATGCAGAGGTCGATGAGGGAGCCAGTGACTGATTTAAAGCATGCAATGGCACTCGTGCAGTGTTGCAATCTTGTGGAGGATAAATGTAAGAGGGATGGGACTATTGCAGGGAAACTCTGAGGCTATTTGTTATCCAAATGAGGAACAAGAGAAGGCAGTGAGGGTGGAGAGGGGAGCCTGAAGACTAATAGTATGTGGCAATAAAAGAAAGGGGGACACTTGGGCTTGGGAAACTGGGGGATTAGTGAGCATCACCATGAGAGTGGCCATGGGAAGGGGAGGAGTACAAATGATGGGTTCGATTCTGGACACCTCAAACTTGCAGTGCTTATGGAACACCCAAGAGAACTTGCCCAACAGGAAGTAGGGCACTTGTTTCTGGCACGAAGGAAAGAGATTTGAGATGGTGACAAAGCCTTGGAATTCATCAGAACTCCAGAAAGAGATGGGTATGGAGTCAAGCTTCACATCTGCACATCTGTTAAGTGTTCCTAAGTGATTCAAATCAGCTGTTCACAGACCACATGCTCAGCAATAAAGAGTATTGAAGTTATTGATGTGGATAAACCTCTCCAAGAGACTATAAAGAGAGAAGGAAAGGGCACTAAAGATGGAACTGTAAAAGTGATAACATGTAAAAGGCAGGCGGGAGAAGATGAACTGTATAAAGAGGGAGTATGAAAAGGAACAGGCAGAGAGGAAGATGAGGGAGAAAACATCAAGGAAGGATGCATCAGAATGATTATAGCACCAAGTGCTCCTGAAGATTAGGTTCAGTGAGAAAATCCTAAAAAGTACTGATTAAATTTGGCAACTAAGGGAATTGGGGGCCTTAATGAGACCAGTTATAGTGGGATGGATGGGGATCAAACCCAGCTACAAAGGGTGGAGGCTTGCCTGGACCATGGGAAAGTGGAGACGGTGAATGTGGACCAAGAAGTTTCACTGTGAGGAGATGAAGAGAACCAGTGTGGTAATGAGGTGGGACCTAGAAACTATGGAGGTGATTCCCGTTTTAGTTTTTAATTCTCTTGAGTATGCTTATATGCTGAGTGAGGAAAAAAATAGAGATGGGGAAACTGGAAAGAGAGTAAGAGCAAGAGGGAGAGGGAGAAAGAAATAGGTACAGGGGGAGAGAATGAATTACTATTTGGTAAATCCATGTGCCTGGCACTTTAAATACTATCACATTTATATGTTTTATTTTAATGTATAGATATAATTGTCTATGTGTGGATATGATTATTCCCAATTTATGGATCAATGAGTATAATTCAGGTGCCCCAGGCTATACAACAAGCCAGACTGGGATTCAAATACAGGATACAGCTCTAATACCCATTTTCTTTTAATTATATAACAGTTTCTCAAACTCTTAAAACCTTTCTCTGCCTTTCACAAACACTAAAATTTCAGCCCCACACTCCAAGCTGATCTCATGTATACCCTCGGTACAGATCACTATAGTCACTATATTCTCACTAGCCAAGAATTTCAATCTGTATAGTTTGTAATATAAATCAAATCATTTTTTATTTCCAAATACGAAATTACAATGGATTGACATTTCTCAACCTACACTTACTCCCTTATCCAGTTGTCCCCTACTCAAATCCACTGCACCACACCATGTTCATGCCTGGCCTAACTGGTCCTAATGAGGCTTCACGTGGAGAAATGATCATCATTTGCCATTTTCAATATCCTTCATTTCAAGAGTGGCTATTATATATATAAATGCATATAATCAAGAATTGGTTTTCAGAGAAAGCATTGATATGCAGGTAAGGCTCTTTTGCAGAAAATTAAATGCTGCAATAGTAGCATGCTGGCTTCACACTCTCCCTGGAGCCCTTCATCTTGATGTCCAAGTGACAATCATGTCAATGAAAAGAACATCACCCACAGGACCGAGGCTGCTGCCAAATGCTCACGTCAGTACCCTGGAGACTCCAGGAGAAAAGTATTGTCTTTGTAGCACATGATGATTCTCTGTGGTTTCTAAAATTGCATAGAACATTAGTGGTCCTAATTTTCGATCTACATGACATGGGCTCTTTTGTAGTCTCTTCTTTTTTAATAACCTTTAAGAAGACTGTTCAGCCTACATTTATTTCAACATTTCTTAGCATTCTCAGATGAATGATTCATTCTCCTATTAGTCATTCTTCGTATGTTTATACAAACGCATTGAGAACTACCTTTGAGAATGAATATTTTCCTTTCACTCCATCACCACTTCTCTTTTTTTATCCTTCGTGCCTTCGTATCCTGAAAGTGCAAGATTATTTCTCATCATATATTTATTTTCCTATTTTCACTTTTGTCAAAAAAAGGAATTATGCACTATGCCTGTTACCTCAGAACACAATGATTCTTTTTGATTTCTGTAAGGGGGTCTACTGGCTCAAAATCTCAGCAGAATTATATGGAGAAAAACTGACAATATCTAACCTTTGCATACCTAAACATATTCTACCAGATCTTTATTGATATTGTCAAACACTTTATTGATAGTGATATTGTTAACTATGACATTGGTAATAAAAGTTTTAGTAACCAAAGGAGATTTTTTTAAAAGTTCTACAATAAATTAATCCTAAATCTTAGCTTACCCTTTTCTTTTGGGGACTTAAATTAATCAACAAATTTTAAAATGTTCATTATGTTTCCACCCTTAACCTTATATCTTAAATCTATCTATATTTAGCAGTCATTGTATCTTTACTTACTCCTATACTTCTATATAGAAGTTACTTTGCTTAAACAATTAGTATACTATGCATTAAAAGGATGATATCATTATATAGATTCCATTTACTCCTGTGACAACCAAGGGATACTTTTTCCCAAGCAGATTTTCTGAGAGCTAAAGGGACAATATGTGTGAAGCATGTGTAAGCCCTCTTTCCTCTTCTCTGAGCTGAGTCATCCAGATCTATACAGTTGTTTTTTAGAAGCTGCCAGAATGATGTCAGCTCCTGACAAGCACAGCAACTCACCAAAAAACCACAGAAAGACATAGTTCCTCCAAAAGTTGGCACAGCAAAGCAAATAAAGATGATGCACATTGTTTAATTGGCATGTAATGGGATTCTTTTCTTTGGGGTTAGACTGTAAGATTCTCAATATTTATTCAGTCTCTGTAGAATTCTGAGGCTATCACAAATCAAGAAGCAGCTTTCCACTTTTAAATTTCTTTCTTCTTTAGAATACTATGTACTATGTCAGTGGTCTACATTTCCTTGGTGGACTTAACAGCCGGTAGCTCCTGTTTTGCCTACACTCAATGACTTTCGTTCACCAAGAGCTATAAAATAAGGGCCATACAAGTTGTCTTGGCTCACAGTGAGGACTGGAAAAATATAGTAACTGTTTAATTAATAAATATTCTAATTAATAAAGAATGTTAGGTGTTGACACTGATGTCAAGTGCCAACATATGCTCAACATAGGAAGCTCCTATCTATTTCTTTCGTTATTGTATCCTGAGACCCAAGAACATGGTTGATTGGTTTAGTCGCTTGTTTGGGTGGATGCGGGTATAAAGGCTACAGCAAGTGTATACTTATTCCGCAGATACTTAGTGTAATATGCCAGATCCTCTGTAAGGCGCTGGGATACAAGATTTCTGTCTTCATGTAGGTCACATTGACCAAGAGGAAATTTGCAGAAGAAAACTTGAGAAAAAAAATACAGCTTCACATAGGCTTAGAAAATAATATTTAAAATAATGGTTATCTTTTCAAACTGTGGTATAAATCCAAATAAGAATAAAAGGACAATATTTTCTGGAACTGAAGAAACATTTTTAATAAAATATATGTTTATCTTTGCTCCTTCCATAGGTAGACATGAGCAATAAGTAGGTATTTGCTTTGAATTCACTCTTTTGGGGACTCAATAAAACTAGTTTTTTAAGTTAGCTATTGTTATTAGCATTACATCATCTTTCTTATGTTTTTAGATAACTTCCGCTGAACAATGTGCAACGGACTGGTTACTACAAAAGACTATAGATCTATAGATCTATATTGACTAAAGATCAATATAAATTTACATATATCATTTGACAGAAGATCTTGATGGTTTATAATAGCAGGTTTGCTGTTACTTATTTTGTAACTCCTTTGTCTCCATGAGATCTGATTTCCAAGGTATATTCTAAACCAAAAATATCCCACATGTAAAATATTACATATCTGCAAAATATTTTGTCCTTTTTCACTAGTAGGTATACAATCTGTAATTATTAATTAAATAATTTACCAATTTATCTTACTATTTACACATTCAATCTCATGCAATAGGTTCTAACAAAGTGCTTAAAGAAAATAAATCTGGTTTCAATGAAAAGCAAAAAATAGCATTTGGGGTAAGTAGCTTCTAATGACTTTGTGTGTGACTATTCATTTAAAGCAGATAGATGTTTTGTGTGTTGAGTGAGATATAAAACCAAGATGATCATTAAAAACAGAAGTAATGGCATTTCCCAGAAAGAACATTCACTGGTGCCCTCTAATTGGATTCCAATTCATGAGATCACAGCCAGAATTTTGAGCTTTCCTGTAGTTCCAACTGGCATACTTCTCTACATGCTTATTTCTCTGTAAAGGGACACGGTGTCCCATTTTTAACAGTTCACAAGCTCTCCCTAAGGCAATATGTTAGAGCAAGCCTGAAGATTTTAGTTACACATCAAGATGTAGCTATAAAAATTAAATTTCCTTCCCAAATCTTAACAGAATTTTTTTGTTTCTATTAAGTTCCAGGCACTGTGCTAGTAAGTGTCAATAATTAATGAAAAGAAGAAGAAAATGTGGTCAGCATCCTACTGTATGGATCAAAGATAAGAAAGAAAAGCCACAAAGGAAGGGAGTCTTTATTACTTTGACAAAGAGTAAAGTGATTCTTTTATTTTAACTACATTGCTAAAAATCTGGGTTTATTTTTCATTTATGGAATGAAGATTTTGGATTTTATAGTGGTTTTTGAAATTATTCCCCTAGGACTTAATTCTGGAAGGATTTTTTGGAACTTCCTCAGAAAATACTTCAAGCTGAGAATTGTGCCTTGCTCCTTCTCTCTTTAATAGAGCTCTCCCAATGTGTATGTTTTATATCTTTAAGCTTCCAAGTAAAACTTTATTTGAAGGAAGAGTTTCACGGCTAAGACCCAATTTATAAGCCACTAGGCTAGATATTTTAAGTTATTTTCTAGCTTCACCATTCCAGGGGTCTAGAAAATGATGGTTTACTCTGGCTTTATAATTTCATGGTAATTATTTTTTGAAGATGAGCCTGCTGTTCTATCACTATGCATCGGAAGTATAATACAAACTCCAAAGTCACAATGCACTTTTATTCCTCCTCTGCCTCTTACAAGCTGTGTGATCTTGGGCAAATTTTAGGTTTTCTTCCTAAACCCTAGTCTTATCTTTTATAAAAGGAGGGAAGAGTATAATCTATGTCACCAGGATTAAATTCAATATTGTATGGAAATTTCTTAGTATGGTATTGGGCATATAGAAAGCCACAGAATCAATTCCAGACTTCACAGATTCCTGTACATTAGAAGCTGAATTCATTTCTCATGAGGCTTTCTGCTACACAATTAAAAAGTTATGTGATTCATCATGAGTTTTCATTTTTATCTTGATGGACTTTTCACCTAAGATACTCAGAATACTTTACAAAGTTTAGTGAAAGCATTTGTGTAGAACACTTCAGTGGAGAAGGTAGATGAAACTATATTCTTTTTATTTTAAAACATAAATAATAAAGTAGATAAATTAAATGGCTTCTCAAAAATCAATAAATAGCTAGCCCTTAGGCACAGAAATCAAATCAGAGACTACGTTCTAGGAAAATAATATCGTAATCTCAGGAGTTAGTAGATTTTTAAACTATACTTAGTTTCCACAAAATGAGTTCTATCTGAATGCCTAAGAATATTCAGTGTTGTGAGTGTTATATATAATATATTTATTCTACATTTTTTAAGATTCATGAAAAGTTGTCATTGCTAATTTATTACAAAATAAAACAAATGTTACTTTAACTTTATGAATTTTAACAAATCTAAAAGAAATGACTTGATAAAAGACTTTGGATATGTCAACAAATTAAAGCAGCAGAAAATAAGGACATTCCAAGAATATATATACACACATATATAAAAAGGACAGGAAAACATACCCAGTTTCTCTCTTCTTTGTGAATTAAAAATATTCATTTATTGTCAATGCTGGTTAATATAGATCATAATTTTATGGAAACAAAAACAAACAAAAAAATCCTCCCATTTCCCCTCTCTAAATAGAGACAACAGCTATTTATCTCAACAGGAGAGATTCAGTCACAAAAATTATAAAAAGAAGTTCTTTACTAGAGAAGTAATAACTACAATAATGAGCATTTTCTATGAGAAGGAAGATAGAGATTATTAGGAGGTTAAATACAGGCTAGAGCCAAGCCAAAAAAAAAAAAAGAAACTTTTGGGAAACATCTCTACCTCTGCCTTAATGTCTAGCAGTTAGAGCCAAAATTTCTTTCAGCTCCGTGGAGGAAGAAGGAATTCTTTGGAAGACTTAAGTGCATGGTCAGAGGAGCTGTGGAAAAATCCACCTTCAGCATGAGCACTCCTTGCAGTGTCCCTGTCAGGAGAGGTAGGTCCAGCTGGCATCAACGAACAGGGGCAGGAAGCCCCCATGGACCACAAGGAGGATGGTATCGCAAGAATAGTTTCTCAGGAATTCTGAGAGCAGCCCTCTGAGGCACCCTGCTCCTGCTGGTGGTACCAGGCTGTGCCAGCTTCCAGGGGTTTCCACCAGAGCCCCACACCCTGGCAGAGTAGGCCAGGGTGTCAGTATAGAGCAATACCATCCTGGGC
Organism: Propithecus coquereli; assembly: GCF_000956105.1. Classification (NCBI taxonomy): domain Eukaryota; kingdom Metazoa; phylum Chordata; class Mammalia; order Primates; family Indriidae; genus Propithecus; species Propithecus coquereli. The sequence goes on from NW_012149174.1 coordinate 9,223,887, forward strand.
AAGCTATAGGACCTGGGGTTGCAGAGATGCTGCACAGGGTTCTCAAGTAGCAAACAGGTTTTTTGGGTACAGCACAAATTTTCTTAGTGGACCAGGGAATTAATTGATCAGAGACTTACCATAACTACTAGTGAAGACATTACTGTTTTTAAGACACTGTAGGAGGGTGGATGACAAACCCAAAAATATCGGTGATGCTATTAATTTTTATTGCCTATTTCCTAGGTGGATGCCTGGGAAAAAAATACTCACTACAAGTTTATTTGCTTCATTTCATTTAAAGCTCAGTGTATCACTGTGAGAGAGATAGGAAAGAAATATTATTTCAGTTTTATTGAGGAAGGAATAACACTAAAGTTCCATGTGTCAGTGGTTAGACAGCAGGGAGTAGAACCTATCCAACCTTAATTCCCTCACCAGAACCTTGAATCCATCACATTAATCCACTCCCATTTTGAGACCACGCATACGAGAAAATCAATGTATACAATTTTAGGCATATTTAAAAATTCTAATTATGTTAAATATGAATATGATATGCCAAAATAACTTTAATGCCTAAATTTGGGGGAATTCTAAAACATAGTAACGTATTTGTCATAATTACCTGCATATGAGAAAATCAAAAGCAGATAGAAATCAGAGGAAATCTAGACTTTCTACCCAGTGCCAAGCATACTCAATTTTAGAGGTCAAATCCGTTACTGTCATTACTTTTTGCCTAAAGTTCTATATTTTGCCCCAGATCTAAAAGAAAACAAAATCTCTGCTCTCTGGGTACCTTCTTCAGCAACATGTTCAACCCATATCTATACTCCTCCATGATATCTCTTGGCACTTGCTCTTTTTTTTCCCCTCAGTATGGTGGTTTGCCCTCTCCATCCTCTACCTACTGTTTGGCTGACTGCCCTTGATGCAAGACCAAGTCAGCTGAGATTAGTCATTCAGAAAAATTCAGTGGTTCAGTCTTGGGCAACATGTTCAGGAAAAATTTAGGTGTTTATTATGTGTCAGTTATTTTGACAGAGGTTATCACAACAAACTCTGAGGTAAGTATTATTACTTCTGCAGCTCAGAAAATTTCAATGACGTGCTCAGGGTCATGGAACTAGTTCATGCTGGGATTCAATCCAAGATTTTGACTTTGAATTCATTGCTTTTTTTTTCCCTACACCAATTACATCTCATGACTAACATCTCAGGGTTCAAATGAACATTTGACAAGTCAACAGGAGCAAAAATTATAATAAATGAAGGCCATGCTGAACAATTAGAAATAGGAAAATATGAGTCCCAAGAATGATAGTAATTGGCAAATACAGACTCTTTAGTTAGTAATTAATTTAGTATTACAGAGATATTGTACCAACTTACAACACCAAATGTGACTGAAAGTATATATGTGCCCTTACCATAGAACATATGCAAAAATTAACTCAAAATAGATCTACGACCTAACATAAAAGCTAAAAGTATAAAAATCTTAGAAGAAAATATTGGGTAAAAGTTTCATAATATCAGATTCAGCAATGATTTCTTGGATATGACACAGGTAACCAAAGAAAAAAAATAGAAAAAATTGACTTTATTATCATTAAAAACTTGTACATCAAAGAACACTACCAACAGAGTGAAAAGGCAATTCATAGATTGGGAGAAATTATTTGCGAATCATATATCTGACAAGGAATTAATATCCAGAATACATAAAGAACTCCTTCAACTCAACAATACCAAAAACAAAAACCCTCAACAACCCAGTTTAAAAATAGCAAAGGAGTTGAATAGACATCTATCCAAAGAAGATATTCAAATGGCTAATAAGCACATGAAAACATGCTCAACATCACTAACCATTAGGAAAATGCAAACCAAAACCACAATCAGAGGATGGCTAGTATTAAAACAACAACAACAACAACAAAAACTAGAAAATAAGTGTTGGCAAAGATGTGGAGAAATTAGTGCATTACTGATGAGAATATAAAATGATGTGGAGATATCTATCCACAAGAACTGAAAGCAGGGACTCAAACAGGTATTTATTTGTACACTAATGTTCATAGCCTCATTAGTCACAACAGACAAATATGGAAACAATTCAAATGTCCATTGATGAATTAGTGGGTAAACAAAATGTGACATATGCATACAATAAAATGTTATTTGCCCTTAAAAAGCAAAAAAATTCTGGTATATGCTGCAACATGGACAATATATGGAAAATATTATGCTATTTAAAATAAGCCAGATACAAAAAGACAAACACTATAATGATTCTTAGAATTATACATGAGAATATCTAGAATTGTTAAATTCATATATGAGATGTTTAGAATAGTCGAATTCACAGAAACAGAAAGTAGAATAGTGGGGAGTTATTGTTTAATGAGTATAGTTTCAGTTTGGATGATGAAAAATTAACTCTGGACTGGATAGGGGTTATGGTTGCACAACAATGTGAATGCAATTAATGCATGGAATGGTACAATTAAAAATGTTTACGCTTAAATGTTAAGCAGTAAATTTTATGTTATGTGTATTTTACAATAATATAAAAAAGAATAATATCCCTGCAGTTACTCAACAAGGGTGAGCTAAGAGCCATTAAAAGAAAAGTATAAATGTGAATTGGGGTCAGAGACTGCAAGGAGGCACACATATTATTTTCTCTGAATACTGGCAATGAAGTTTTTTCATTTATTCAACATTTAAAAGCACATGTTAAGGTTCTTATTCATTCATTTATATCATAAGCAGGGTATGATTCCTGTGCTCAAAAAGTTCACAGACTATTTTGCGTAAACCTTACCTCCCCACACATACATCTGTGATGCTAAGTTAATTCATCATCTCTCGTTCATTCAACAAATAATTACTGAATGTCTAACGCATGCCAGGAATTACTCTAGGCTCTGGGGACACTACAGTGCATAAAACAAAGTTCCTGTCCTAATAGAGCTGACATTTCTTTAAGGGAAGACAGACAATAAGCAAATGTGTAAATATGTAATGCTGGATGGGGATCAATGCTGGGGCGAAGTTAAACTGTGAGGGGGAGAGGGAGTGACTGCTTGGGAGGAATAGGGTGGGGAATTGGAAAAACAGATAATGTGATGTTGGAGCAGAGAACTGAGTGGCAGGAAAAGGAAGCCACGTGAATATCTGCAAGAAGAGCATTCCAGGCAAAGAAGAATTTAATTGCAGAAGCCAATTAATCCCTGAGATAGGGATATGCTTGGGTGCTCGAGGAAGAGTCAGGAGGTCAGTATGGCTGGAACAGAGGTTTCTTAAAGTACTCTGAGTTTTAAAGGCAAGGAGATGAGGAAGGAACAACAGAAGTCATTGGAATGGAGTGACCAAAGAGTGATGTGAAGGTAGAACCAAGCGAAGAAATTATTTCAAGAAGGAGGAAGCATTAGTCATCTCTAATACTGCTAATAGTTCCCACGAAGACACTGAGATATGACCATGGAGCTTAGCAACACAAGGTCACTGAAGACTGACAAGAGCTGTTTCAGTGGAGACATGGGGACAAAGCCTGATTCAAGTACAGAAGAAGATGAAGTAGAGAATGTACATGCAGATAAAATCCTAATGGATTTTGCTGTAAGTGATAAAGAAGAGTAGGGAGAAAGCTGGGAGAAATGTTGAGTTGAGAAAGGCTTTTTCTAAATGGAAAAAACAAAAACATGTTTTTTTTGCTGAAAGCACAGACCCAACAGGACACATTCAGTTAAGGAAGAGAGGAAGCAATGTCTGGAATAAAGTGAAAAGGTGAGAAAGAAGGTAACTTAGTACATAAGTAGAAGTGATGGCTTTAACAGGCAGGCTCCTTTATTTATTCAACATTTAAAAGCACATGTTGAGGCTCTTACTCAGTTATTCACTTGGTTTTATAGAGTGAAGGCAGAACATGTGAACATGGGTGCAGTTAGGTGGATAGATGTGCTAAGAATGTCCCAAGTTCTCCCCTGGTTGCTTTTATCATATCAGTGAAACGGGAAACAAAGTCACAAAGACTTCATCTGAAAGTGAAAGGACAGGCGATATGGGAGGAGAGAGCAAGAAGGTGTGAAATAGTTTCTAAGAAAGTGTTTGAGCCTGAAGCAGTAGGGAAACAGTATGATTGCCAGGGAACGTTAAGGGATTATTTGAGGTTGGCAGTCATGAATTTAAACACAGAATATTAAGCACAGCTCTGCTTTTATTCAGCCACATTGCCCAAGTGCTGGTATAAATAGTCTGAAAGTTTAATTTAACAGTGTTTGGATTTTGACAGAAGAATAATATAGAAAGTAATTGAACAAGGGCATTGACAGTGTATAGAAGGTTGTTATTGCAATGATGGATCATTGAGTATGGGCTGTGTGGGGAGAGAAAGAAGGGTATGGTTCAGGGACATAGTAAAAACGTGTTAGGATTAATGGATTGTAGGTTCTACTTGAATCGAGACTTTTTGGAGTTGGCATACTAGAGGGAGTGAACTGAAAAGATGGGAGGCAGTGGTTGGAGACTGAAATGTTAGAACCCGAGCTTGTGGAAAAGATACAATTATTAGGTCTAAAGGATGACCATGGGAGCAGGTGGTTGAGGGAGTGGGCAGAATACCTGGAATGAGGAAATCAAGGAACCGGTGTTTTATGTGGAACTACCATGAAATATGACTGGAGAGAGTGACAGTGAACCCAATGTTAAACTCTTTAGGGACGGGTAAGTGAGGGTCAGCATGATTTAGAATCAAAGTAACACTGAGGAGCAGTTTTGGACAGCATCTCTCCTCCATAGCAAAAACTTTCAACTCAGGGTCTATGGAAGGGATTCTGGAGTTCCAAGAACACTATGAAATTGTAAACAACTTCTTTTCTCATGTAAATATGCGCTTTTTTCTAGAGAAAGAATCCATAGCTTTCATCAGGTTTTCAAATGGCCTAAGATCTCCAAATATAAAAATTACCCATAAGGCATAAAAAACTATATGTAATAAAATAATAATTCTAATGTAATTGATTCCTAGAGCTGTCTTTACTTGTAGGCATAGCAGACGACTGGATATGGTATATATTTTAAACTCCCAAGTTCCTATTCCTCTGAAATTACACTCCGGCCAGAGGGGTGTCTTAGCTATTCCTTGAATCTGTCGAAATTTCTGCACTTGTGGGCTGTTGCACTCACTGTCCTTCAATCTAAAACTTTTTCTGGCCACATATCCGTAAAATTCAGTCTCTCGCTGCCTTTAGATTTCTACTCAAATGTCTCCTTATCAAATAGGACTTCCTCTCTCCTATCTACAAAAGTACCACCACCCCTCCAGGCCCTTACCTCCTCACTCCAATTCATACTATTTATCTCCACTGGACATATTTTCTATCCATTCATTTGCATGTTTATTGCTTATTTTAGATAGGCTCTACAATGAAAGCTCCACGAAAGCAAGCAAGGACTTTGCCCGTTTTGTTTTTGCTGTTGTTGTTGTATTCCCAGCACTTAAAATGGTGTCTGATATAGAGTGACTACTTAATGATCATTAGTTATTGACTGACTCTCACATTATTGTCAGTTATTTCTTGGGTAACAGCAGTGAAGAATTTATGAAAATGAAAATGTTTTTAGAAGGGCTATAAGCCTATTTTTTTCTCCTCTCTCTTACTCTACCATTCCCTAGCCTTCTCCATCTGCCTGTTAGTCCTCTGATCCTGAAATGTTATTAAGAAACACACACAAGTGTCCCCTCTGTGCAGGCCCTTCTCTCAGCCCTGTTTTGCCTCTGGCTGCAGGCGTCTCTTCCTGTCAGACTGCTTGGGCAGTTACCCCCCTGCTGCCTCCACGTCCTGCCCTCCCCGCCTCTCAACCCACTGCAGTCCCACTTCCATCGCTGCAGCGCTAGAAAAGGGTCTTTCAAAAGGTCAGTGATGACCTCATTGCCAAGCACAGTGATCTGATTTTAGTCCTCAGAACATAAAAAGTTATGTTTGGCCTTGCTGGCTAGTTTCTTGGCTTCTCCAGCATCAGTCTCTTGGTTCTGCTCCAGCTTCTTGAACCTCTCTCTCCCACGCCCTCCTTTACTTCCTCCTGTGCCTTCCTTTATTCCAAGGCAGGCTCCCCTTGCCCCCTGCCCACGGGGAAATTGTCTCACTCCATGTGTTCTTCTTGGAGGTCTCATTTGCTCTCAATTTCTGGTTTCCAGACATTGTGCTCCACCTTGCCTTTTGAATTCCAGAGTTACATTTTTACCTGCTTACTGAACATCTTCACCATAGAGACTGTGCACTCTTTAAAGCTTATCTATTTATTTTGTATCCCCATTGCCCTTCTTTACAGATGAGCAGATGTAGGCATAGAGAGGAACTTAGTAACTTAGCCAAGATCACACAGTTAGGGAGTGGCTGGTCAGAAGCATCAGAATTCAATATTTGAATCTTGGCACTGAGTAAGTTATTTAATTTTTCTGTGCCTTAGTTTTCTCCTCTGCAAAAGGGATAAAAAAAATTGTCCCTCTGTCACAAGTCAGCTGGAAGAATTAAAATGAAATACACATATAAAGTACTTAGAAGAGTACATCATAAGTGGTAAATACATGTTAGATCTTATTTTCCTTACCTGAACCTTGAATCTATATCCTTTGCATAATATGCTACAGTATAAAGTGCAAGAGCTCAAATGCAGGGAAAGGCTTTAAGCAGGAAAAGAGAGAAAAATTGTGAACTTTCACATCAAAGAAATACATAAGAAAATAGAGCAAAACACTAAATGAAAAGAAAGAAAATATCCTACATGTTAAGAGCTTCACAGTGAATTTCATGTAAACAGCACATGAAACATTTAGTTCACCACATCATAACTGAGTTACATTCAATTTACCATCTAAATGGGAGAGTGGGTATAGAATCTTTGACAGAATAATGAATAATTATGTCATTTGTGAAGTCTTAAAATTATTAATTACCTAAAAATTTTAGTAAATAACATACTATCTTATCTTATCAACTGTAAAAATTAGCCCCAGGAATCTAGACATTAGCTTTTCACCAGAGTTTCCACATATATTAGAGAATGATTAGAGAATGGCCTTGTCATATACTTTCTGATGCCAGGGCATTTGGGAGAAAACAGAAGCTCATCAGAAAGAGCTACTTGATTTCCTTTCCCCATACACGGTTAATAGGTTTTGATTGTTAATCTAAAATGGTCACCTATTCTAGTAATTATCACAGGGTAGAGCTCTCTCAAATTGTTCTAACTATGCGTTGTTGCCTTTTGGACAAAAAGCAGAATGATCCTTTTCCGTGTGCTACAGATAAATTTAGGGGCTTTTTCCCCCTGAAAGAAAAGAGAGTGTGATATCCCGCTGACATTGGCAATATCTATGCCAAGATATCACACATTAACAAAAACCTTCCTTGTCAGTTTGGATTCTCAATGTGCTACCTGTCGTTTGATGTTCTAGAGAGCCTTGGGGTCTATATCATATTTGACTTTCAATTATATTCTTACTGGAGCCTCCATTTTTTAAATGTCCTTCAGCAATGCCTACATACTGTTAGCACAGTTCAGACTGATTAAAATATTCTAATACCATCATTTCAGAGGTAAGGCCATGGAGAAGAAACAGTCATTCAGAGACACATGACATTTTGGACCCACTGAGTTCATTTTCTTCCTTCCTTGAATGCACCAGGGGAGAAGTGAGGATGCAGCTGGCAACTCCTAAATTTGAACCCTGACTCTACCACTATTTTATGTAGAGTTACTTAGGTCACTTCTGTAAAACAGGCATAATACCATTAACCTCACAGGAATTCATGAAATTATCATGTAAAATACTTTCAATATATATTAGTTCACTTATTCAAACTAACACGAAAATTCCTTTCTTGGTGGTTTAGCTCTTAGAATGTTAACTTGCATAAACACCTGTGCAATCAGAATCACTTTACTCTTCCCAACATTAGCCGTCACTGATTCCAGTCCTCGACTAAGTACATGGTTTTATTTGTACACAGGAGGCAAGGGTCTGAGATGACAAGCAAGTCAGTCATCTGTTTTCTCTTACATGATTGCACCAATGGCAGTAACCAATATTTCAGCAGCAACCAGCCTGCACTTAATGAGCTTTCCGAAACTTTTAACGTTGTTTTCACTTGATGATTATTGGTACCTTTCTGAAGAGCATGAATTTTAATTAAAGTCTTCCTCATGTTTTTGTGCTTAAAGACATTATTTTTTTTTGTTTATGATAGGATAACCTTGCTCTAATCTCAAAGTATATTTCCTTTTCTTTGTACCATTGCATGAAAGAAAATTTTACAGAATATGTGATGAGAACTTCTGTGGTAGAACTAAAAGACTAAAAGAGACACAATAAACAGAAACTTTTCCACTTGTTTCACATAGATGGTGAAATCTTTCAATGAAATTTGTATTGCTTAAAGATGTATTTATTTTACCCTCCCTCATTTCATATTACCTTTTTATTTCTCAAGTTACCTAAGAAAATGTTTAGTATAAACTATATGCTTTCATCCAAGAATGTCTTTTTTTTTTTTTTGAGACAGGGTCTTGCTTTGTCACCCAAGTGGGAGCATGGTGGGACAACCATAGCTCACTGCAGCCCTGAACTCCTGGGCTCAAGCCATCCTCCTGCCTCAACCTCCATCCCCACTGTAGTCCTGAGTAGCTGAGTAATTTCTTTTCTTTTGTTTTTCTTTCTTTTTTTTTTTTGTAGAGAGGAAGTCTCCCTATATTGCCTAAGCTGGTCTTGAAATCCTGGCCTCAAGAGATCTTCCCACCTTGGTCTCCCAAAGTTCTGGGATTATAGGAGTGAGCCACCATGCCCTGACAAAGAATGCCCATTTTATAAATGAAAGTATGCAATAAAAATCTAGTCCTTAAAAATTACTTTTTAAAAGAGCTATAAAATTCAAACACAATCTAGATTCAATAAACAGTAAGTTTAATTAACTTGAATAAGATGTTTTCATTGCTATAATAATATGTAATCTTGAATAACCATCAGAATGTAATTGCTTTGAAAAGTGACTCAATCCAACTCTCTGGGTCAAAATGCTCACATAAAATTGGTTCCAGTTCTATGAGTTCTGTTCAGTCTAGAGGAACCTACTGTACTTCTAAATCTTGAACAATTGAGAGTCATAAGGCAAAGGCTAGTACCTCTTTTCACGGAAAATTAAACATTCTACTTCCATCTATGGCTGTGGTTCCCAAAACAGCCTAATTACAATCACTTGTGGAACTTTTTATAAAGGTTAATGTTCCATGAAATTTTGATTGAAGAGGTCTACTTTGCATAGTTTTCATAAAACCTTTTGCTCTTATGCTTATGTTTTGTGAAAAAAAGGAAAACATTTTTCATTTTCTAAAGTTCTTAACCCAATTTACTTGGAGTAGAGGAGTTATAGTCATATATTCAATATCCTACTTCATTCTAGAGACGTAAACATGCCTCTAAATAATCCTAATAAAGCAAGCCCCAGTTGCGTAGTTTGGGCATAGGTCACTGAGATTGTACTATAAAACGCAACTTCTATTAAAGAACAATTTATGAGGATTGTTGAATTATGACAAGGCCAAGGTAAACAATAAAATGAAGTATATGCAATCTGCAGATTTATAGAATTGTCAAAAGAGTTTCAAACTAAGTGAATGGTTGCTTTTAAGGCCATTTGTGATATATGCAACCTGTATTTCTTTTGCTTTCAGGAAAATTACACCAAATTTAAATGTTATTCTTCAGAAAGTATGTCTAATAAAATACTCCACCATAACTTCTGTATGGCTAATGTCTGCTGTCATCCCTGAAGAATAGCTTGCTGTCAAAACTTTCAGAGAGCCTCCAAATGGAATGACTACTGAAGAACAAAACTTCTAAAGGCTATTTTCGTCCCCATATTCCTTTCTTTTTTGTCCATTAAACTAAGCTAAATGCACTTTATCTCAAAACTAACTTCATAAGATACTTTTTATAAAATAGTAGAAAATGGAAAGTTTGAAATTAGAAACAATACAAAAAAAATTAGCCCTTAACTAGATCTAGTATCTTCATATTTTTAAGGAGGAAAAGTGGGTAAGAAAAAGTTTTTCCTGAAGATTGTATGGTTATGTTACATATAACTATTAATAAAATAGCTAGAATGTAAGGGACAATAACTAGCTTTTCTGTAGCCCTGAGATTAAAACAGAAGGAAATTAACTGAAATCTGGGTATTGAAAATAATGATGAGAAATATTTAAACATGTCAAATGGGCTAATTGTAGAGAACTTCATTTTTTTACTTCTGCTTTAGAAATATGTTGGAATAGAATAAAGATTATATTTCCTTGGAGCAAAGATAGCATATGGCTTGAAAGTAGACTTCCACTTA
>NW_012149174.1:9234318-9236162 GCF_000956105.1 Propithecus coquereli
TTACCATCTAAATGGGAGAGTGGGTATAGAATCTTTGACAGAATAATGAATAATTATGTCATTTGTGAAGTCTTAAAATTATTAATTACCTAAAACTTTTAGTAAATAACATACTATCTTATCTTATCAACTGTAAAAATTAGCCCCAGGAATCTAGACATTAGCTTTTCACCAGAGTTTCCACATATATTAGAGAATGATTAGAGAATGGCCTTGTCATATACTTTCTGATGCCAGGGCATTTGGGAGAAAACAGAAGCTCATCAGAAAGAGCTACTTGATTTCCTTTCCCCATACACGGTTAATAGGTTTTGATTGTTAATCTAAAATGGTCACCTATTCTAGTAATTATCACAGGGTAGAGCTCTCTCAAATTGTTCTAACTATGCGTTGTTGCCTTTTGGACAAAAAGCAGAATGATCCTTTTCCGTGTGCTACAGATAAATTTAGGGGCTTTTTCCCCCTGAAAGAAAAGAGAGTGTGATATCCCGCTGACATTGGCAATATCTATGCCAAGATATCACACATTAACAAAAACCTTCCTTGTCAGTTTGGATTCTCAATGTGCTACCTGTCGTTTGATGTTCTAGAGAGCCTTGGGGTCTATATCATATTTGACTTTCAATTATATTCTTACTGGAGCCTCCATTTTTTAAATGTCCTTCAGCAATGCCTACATACTGTTAGCACAGTTCAGACTGATTAAAATATTCTAATACCATCATTTCAGAGGTAAGGCCATGGAGAAGAAACAGTCATTCAGAGACACATGACATTTTGGACCCACTGAGTTCATTTTCTTCCTTCCTTGAATGCACCAGGGGAGAAGTGAGGATGCAGCTGGCAACTCCTAAATTTGAACCCTGACTCTACCACTATTTTATGTAGAGTTACTTAGGTCACTTCTGTAAAACAGGCATAATACCATTAACCTCACAGGAATTCATGAAATTATCATGTAAAATACTTTCAATATATATTAGTTCACTTATTCAAACTAACACGAAAATTCCTTTCTTGGTGATTTAGCTCTTAGAATGTTAACTTGCATAAACACCTGTGCAATCAGAATCACTTTACTCTTCCCAACATTAGCCGTCACTGATTCCAGTCCTCGACTAAGTACATGGTTTTATTTGTACACAGGAGGCAAGGGTCTGAGATGACAAGCAAGTCAGTCATCTGTTTTCTCTTACATGATTGCACCAATGGCAGTAACCAATATTTCAGCAGCAACCAGCCTGCACTTAATGAGCTTTCCGAAACTTTTAACGTTGTTTTCACTTGATGATTATTGGTACCTTTCTGAAGAGCATGAATTTTAATTAAAGTCTTCCTCATGTTTTTGTGCTTAAAGACATTATTTTTTTTTGTTTATGATAGGATAACCTTGCTCTAATCTCAAAGTATATTTCCTTTTCTTTGTACCATTGCATGAAAGAAAATTTTACAGAATATGTGATGAGAACTTCTGTGGTAGAACTAAAAGACTAAAAGAGACACAATAAACAGAACCTTTTCCACTTGTTTCACATAGATGGTGAAATCTTTCAATGAAATTTGTATTGCTTAAAGATGTATTTATTTTACCCTCCCTCATTTCATATTACCTTTTTATTTCTCAAGTTACCTAAGAAAATGTTTAGTATAAACTATATGCTTTCATCCAAGAATGTCTTTTTTTTTTTTTTGAGACAGGGTCTTGCTTTGTCACCCAAGTGGGAGCATGGTGGGACAACCATAGCTCACTGCAGCCCTGAACTCCTGGGCTCAAGCCATCCTCCTGCCTCAACCTCCATCCCCACTGTAGTCCTGAGTAGCTGAGTAATTTCTTTTCTTTTGTT
>NW_012149174.1:9238037-9240080 GCF_000956105.1 Propithecus coquereli
ATATGAAAATGAATATAACTATTTTTTAATCATTAGACTGTGGGGTTGAAATATTGTTTTATACATATATAGGCCCATAATACTCATTGGTTGATCACCAACATGTTCTGTGTGAATCAGTTCATCACTTTGTGCATAATTCAATTTACAATACGATTTCTTGCAAGGACATAGTCTATTCAGGTATAGTCACAGCTAAAGGTTGTTTTCTTTTGGCCTTTTGGTGGATATTTAACATTAAACAGGCAGTTCTAACTCCAGCCTATTCACTATAAATTAGAGTTAATAGTTATTGTATTTTTTCCTGGCTAACTTCCTATTCTGATTGATATAAATAATTTATTTAAATAACAATCCTTCTTACCCTTAATTATCAATCTTTCATCAAATACAACCCAATTAATTACAACCAATTCTACTCTTTCCTTTGGCACTCAAAGTTGTGTTGAACTGTCATGTGGCCATTTAGTGCTCATGATGTTACTCTTATCTTTAAATATAGTTTGTTAAGTATATTTTGAATTGTCATGTAGATCTTAAACCTCAAGGACAAGGACTATAACATTCGAGTTTCTATTTTCTATAGCACCTATTAGAGTGCACTGCACTCTAATTACTAATTAATTACATTAATGACACTGAGTTTATTTCTGAATGAATGATCACATGTTGAGCAAATGGGAAGACAGTAGGCGAAGGAATTCAAAAATGGGTTAGTGGAGGTGTGGAGAGAACAGGAAGGAGAGGAAGACAGGGAGCTCTTCTGGACCTAACATTTTGCTGTAAATAATAAACTAAATATAAACATTACAATACAGAATAAGATTCTCTAAATACTTTAAATTTCCTCTTTACAATAGTAGTAACTAGAGCTATAACTGTGAACATAACAACTGCTGTTCATCACTTCTGCTTCCTATAAAGGAGGACTGGGTAATTCACATTAATACTCCTCTTGAAGAAAATTTTAAAAGTTGAACAAAATATTTTAAAATATTCTTTAAATCAGCATAGATATAGATATTCAAAATTAAAGGATCAAGATCTTGGGGGAGATGAGAATTCAAAGAAGTGGGCTCATTCTCAGAAAATACCACTTTTGCTACAAAGACATTTGCTAATATGAAAAGGGTAGCTAAGAAGTTAGAGTGACGTGGATACAGAAACAAAAGTTTGAATACAGGGTCTACTATGGCTAGTAACTTAGTAAAGCACCATGACAATCTTCACCAGCTTTGTGCTGGGATTCCGAAGGGCTTCATTCTATAAGTAATAATGACAGAATTGTACTCATCTTTGAGTCATCTATTTGGCATAGATAACCCAAAGCCATGAACTTGGTTAAGGCAATTGCTATAGATTCAGAAGCTTATCAGAAAAAAAAAAAGGGAAATGCCTTTTGGAGGAAGATAAAGTCACCTTAACTCTCAAATTATATCTAAAAATAAATGTTTTAATTCAATGTTTAGCAGACAATTGAACCAACACACAAGGGAACAAGAGCTAATGAATGAAAATTAACACAATAAACAACAGAAACAGTCACAGAGACCCCAGATACCGGAATTAGCAAACACACAAGACAAAATAAACAAGTATATAAATACCAAATTGAAAATAACATCAAGAAACTGAAAATTATAAAATGTGACATAGATTTTAAAAATTTTCAAATGAAAATTCTAGAGCTGAAAAAATACAATAACTATGATTAAGGACTCAAAGATTTATTTAACAGCAGATCGGATACTGTCAAAGATAGAATGAAAAAATTGGAAGTCTAGTCAAAAGACTTTCCAAAATCAAGTAGAGACAAAAAGAGACAGAGGGTATAGTTTGAATATCTAACATATATATTATGTTTAGAGTACCAGAAGGACAAAAGAAAAAAAGAGAATGGGATTTAGGGTAATGTGTGAGAAGACTATGGATGTGAATTAGAGAATTGAAGAAGGTCAAAGATGCAGGAAGAACAAAGAGCATCAGAGTGGTAAATATATGGATAAACCTAAATGAACACTGACTGTATGAAACAGTAATAAT
>NW_012149174.1:9242399-9252296 GCF_000956105.1 Propithecus coquereli
GGGTCTCGCTCTTGCTCAGGCTGGTCTCGAACTCCTGAGCTCAAACGATCCACCCACCTCGGCCTCCCAGAGAGCTAGGATTACAGGCGTGAGCCACCGCGCCCGGCCATATTAAATGTTTTATCTCTGGCAAGAATATCCAAAGGTCATATTTAGCACTGCTGATTTATACTACAACGTGTGACACATGGTAGTCTCTTAATCAATGTTTTGATGCCATCTCTGAAATTTAATTGAAAATATTGCTTATATTTTGTATAATGCTACAGAATATATGAATATGGGGAATCTTGAATGTATGCAATAAAACATTTATAATGTTTACAAAGAAAATAATGAACAAATATTAAAAAATGAAAACCCAGGACGATAAGTGTACACAATGTATTGCACACTGACTTTTTCTGTTCTTAGCAATGACTACAAATCAGCCTCAAGCTTCCTTGCTATTATAATTTAATTATATTTAATAACATAATTTAATTGTCTGCAGACTTCACCACACTGAGTGTACGAATAAAATCATATATATGCAAGATTCTACTAGCTTTGGCCTCAACCTAAGGAGCTGCAGGACCTCAGTCCTCCTTTTGGGATCGCCCCCATTCTTAAGTGTCTCTGGAAGACCAAGCTGTAAACACATTATCTTTCCAGTTCTTTGAGCACTGCTTTATTTCTTCTCGGAGGCTGCCCATTGCAGCTCACCTGCTGTCATTCTGGGCCTCTGACGTTCACCTGGGTGCGTGGTCCGGCTCACACAGTAGTCTCAATGGCAAAAGTATGGACTGCAAACTTTCTCTTATAAATTCCACAACCCAGCTAAGTTCAGGCCTTAATATTAAACCCATCTCTGTTAAAAGGCCAAAAAAAACAAAAAAAAACTGAAACAAATTAATGGCAGAGTCCATAATTTGTAACTAACTACGTTATACAGTAAACATGGTTTGTAGAGATCTAAGCATCCCCATATCCACAGCATTTTATACACAATCACTCAGAGCATTCTGCTCATTACCGTCTTGGCTTCTTAAACATGCCGATTTCTAACTTCTAGTCACGGTCTCTGCTTTACAACTATCTCAACATGCTTGTGTTTTTTTCTGGACAAAGAAATATTCACCACCAGAAATGTATTCATATCTATACCTTTGCAAGATGGAAATTGTTCACATCTTTAAAATAACAGCGTTTGTGTGTGTTGGTTTTTCTTTGCTTGTTTTTCGCATTTCTTCTCTCCCCCGCACCCCACACCTACATACACACACACAAAGAAAGATTTCAAAGATTTTAGGATGGCGTTTTTCCAAAGCTCGGGTTGAAAGTGCCCAAACGCATCCCTGTTTTCCTATCTTAATCAAAGTATTATAAAACTTGACCTTTTAATCGTGGTTGAAAAGACTCTACACAGTCTTACCCCAGTTATGCCGGACCCCTCTCCTGCCTCAGCTCCCTTGCTCCTGCTTACTGCAGCCTCCCTGGTTCCCTTGCTATCCCTTGAACACACAGACATGCTTCTGCTTAGATTCTTTGTAATGGTTGTTTCCTCTGCCAGGAAAGCTCTTCCCAGAGATATTTATGTGGCTTATTCCCTTATCCACTTCAAGACTTTGCTCAAGTCTCTTTCTCATCAAGGCCACTCTGATCACCACAGTTAAAGCTGCTGGTGCTCTCATTTCCCTTTACTCGATTTTCTTTGTCTTATTTCCATGGCATACTCCAACTTCTGACATACTAAATAGTTTACCTATTCCCCATGTTTATTGTTTACTGTCTGTTTCCTATAGTGTAACTGCTGCTAGGAGAAAGAAATTTGTCTTCCTCCTTCAAATGAAGTCACTTAACAGTCTAGAATAGTGATGGACATACACATATTAGACAACACAAATATTTCTTGAAGGAAGGAATATGCTATCCTCATAAGCTTTTAGACTTACGTGTCTAACCGAAAAAGGATAAAAAGCTAAGACATCAAAGTTTGGATTTTCTAAAAAATCTATATCCTTAGCATTTGTCTATTTTATTAATAGTTGTTAATAATCCAAAAGATTTAGCTTTCTCACATATGTTAACGCTATCACTGAGAAGTAAAAACAAAACCAAAAAAACTTGGAACTTTTAAAAATTAACCTTGAATTTTAACTTATTTTACGGTCAGAAACAATCGTAAAAGTAAAACCCCAAAATTCCCTTAATGAAACACAAGGATGGATTGAGATAAAACAGAGTAGAACTAAAATTTCCATGAAAGAGTGGGTATGCTTTCTTGTGGATACCAGATCAGGGAGAGTAAGTTGGAGGTAAAATAGAGAAGGTGAAGACAGCAGTATTTATTGAGTACCATGTGAGGAACTGTGTTGGGAATTTTATTTCACATTTTATTGTCCTATTTTTTTAATCAAGCAGTTTACTTTTAAAAGAATAATACATATAATGGTACAATGTTCTAAAGGTATAAAAGAGTATACCATAAATAGTAAATCTCTCTCTATCTCTGCCACCAACAATGCACTCAGTCCCTTTTCTGGAACCTATTTCTTCTATAACCTTATAGAAATAATCTATGTACATACAAATGAAGGTATACATGCATACTGACATATCTTTACACAAATGAGAGTTGATTCCTACTTCAAAAATGAGAAAATCAACTCAGAGAACTTAAATGACCATCACATTATCAGAGGATTAATGGCAGAACTAGGATTTGATCTCATGCTAGTCTGAATCTAAACTCCACACCAAACAAACAAACAAACAAAAATTCAAGTATTTTACCCAAGACTTTGGAGAAAATTCACTTGTCCTGCATAGAAGTACTTTCCTTTCATTTGGCAGCTAGTGAAGAAGTAGCATATTAAGACCCTGTATTCTTTTTCAGAAAATTATTTTGAGACAAAGTCTGACATAAAGGTTTGTGAAGGCAGATCTGATTGTTAATGGTTAAGTCCTCATCCATTTCAGAAAGAAAAGGAAGATATCAAAAAGCTGGGTTTTGCTTTTTTCTCTGGCCTAAATGTAAGAGTCATTTGGTAAGAAAATGCTTGATTTAAACCTTGAAAAGGAATGTTTTAATTTTGTTTAAAGCTCTAAATCTCCCTTTGAAATGTACTTGGACCTATCTCATGCTATGAGGAAGGAAGTATATACAGACTCTGCTACAAAGAAAGCAATTTGCCTAACTTTGACTATAAATCTAATCTAAAGTTGTAAACTCAGAAATTAATACTATAATAAAACCTTTGAAGTGTTCAGTTTACACGTGATCTTAGCCAAAAGGCCAAGAAGCGATGGAGTCTTCAGTTTAATAGCTAATTTGTGCTATGTTTCTGAATAACACATATATTCCATTTCAATAACAATGCACTTGGATATTCATTTCATTTGTTAAAATTATGTTTCCCTCGTGATCTCGAGTAATAACATTACTTTCTTTGCCTTTGATACAATCATGTATTGAAATCTTTGTTAACTGTAGCATGAATTCAGTACGTGAAAATTGTTTCTTTTATCCATGTAGTGCAACTCTTTTTCCAACACATATCAAGTGCCTAATTAAAGACAGGTGCATGCTAAGTACTGTTCAATAAGAATGAATGGGGTATATTTTCCATTTTTAAAGAAATTATCAACTGATGGAAAAGATAAGGATGCACATAATTATAATGCAAAACCATAGGACAGATATAAACAAAGCCCTATGCTAGCACAAAGTATTGAGCATTCACTTTAACAGAAAGGATCATGAATATCTTCACGAACAAGTGTGTGAAAGCTGAAAATTAAAAGATGTTTATGCTAGATAAGGGGATATAGTGTAAATATAAGGAAAAAACATGGTTACGTGTTTATGGTTATGAGTTATGGTGATACATAGTGATCTTTATAGGAAGCAACAAGTATTTTTATGGAGAAATAAAAAAAATTTGTAACGCCAGCCACAAATGAAATGACACAGTAAAGTTGATTACCACTCCTAGAGATTTGAGAACATCATTGAATTCAAACTCACCCATGCTATGCTGACGTAAAACCAACCAGTATGTTTGTCATTTATTTGGGATCTACTAGTTAGCTGTAATCACAACTCTCTATGAAAAATAATGTATCTGTTAAGTTAAAGACTGGCTTTATGCTAATAGCTTTAGATAAGCCGGTATGGGCAAAGGAAAATAAGTAAAAGTAGAAAGATATCATTTCTTCATTCTGTTTATGCTGCGAGGAATCTTCAGTAGCTCATGCCAATTGTTAGACTCTTCCGTTACGAAGAGGAAATGATCAGACTTGAGAGGAGTAGACAGGAAAGGTGAATGAGGCCAATGAACATGATGCAGAACACATCAGTATTTTGTGATCTCTGACTTTCAGAGTACATATTCCTTGCATGAATCAGCTCAGATCACCTAAAAGGAGGGCCATAGAGACCCTAGAAAAAGTTTCCTTCCCTATTCTTTCATGGTTCAGAGAATTTCTCCTGGTTCTTCTCTCATGTTCCAGTTATTTTTCTTCTCTTTGGCGCATTTCCTAAGGTGTACAGATCACATTTACCCAACTGACTCTTTGGACTCAGCACTCTCTTGCCCACTGCATTCCATTCCATTTCTTCAATCCAGAAAGTTTTCCTCACTTCAACTTAGCTCTATGTCTAGCTACACTCTCAGTTGTATCCCCAGATCTCAAAATCTTACCTTGTGCCAGAGCTTTGGGCTATGACATGTTTGGGAGGTAACTGAATCTTATTCTAAATTTTGAGTTCAAATTGTACTGTACTTTTCTCTACTAAAACAGATTGAGCTATGTGGTTTTGTCTGTGGATAGATGAAAAAACTCAAGACAGAAAAGGCTGTGCAAAGGAGGTAGGATAGCTTGAATTTCTGCAAAAAGTGTTATTGTAACACTAAAATAAACTAATCTGTTCTGATAAATGTTATATTAATAGACATCTCCAATAACGATCTAGGTAGAATAAAATGTCATTGCTATGGTGATTTCAGTCTCAGGAGAATTGAAAATAACCCAAGTGAGTGTACAGACCAGACCTTTGACTGCTAAGTTTACTTAGACAGAAAGCTTTTTGCTATGGATGCCAGGAGGGGTATTTCAATATACTGAAGATTACAAAATGGAGCTCACTGAAGAAAAGAGAAGGCTTTGTGGGTGAATAATTTAACTTTTTTTTAATTTCATAAATAAACAGGATAAACATAGAATCTGTCTGAAAAAGACACACTTTCCATTTCTCTTTGCCAAAATCAAATACCAGCCTCCAACTGAGCCAACAGAGCAAACATAGGTCAGCAAAATAATATGGCTATTGAGTCCTTGCATTCTTAAGTACAACAAATTGAAGGGAATATCTTTTCAGCGACAGGCATTTATGTTTAGATTTTCTGTTACGTTTTTTGTTTTTCTTGGTCAGAGATCAGGTTGGTGGAATTTTTAATAGTGTTTATGACATTGAAAGGCACTTGAAATTTCTATAAATTATCAATCTTCTGATTAGGAAGATTAAGATGTGTCAAACTGCATTCCTTTCCAAAGCCATAGTCTTCTAGACATGGTACTTGGTCTGAAAATTAATACGCAAATACAAATACACATACACCTACAGAGTTAAAAAGGAAAGAAATCTAATGTCTCTGGAGGGTAGGAGGATGTTTTATTATGCTGTGGTTATATAACAAAAGTAGGCTGGAATTTCAAACAGTTAATACCACCTCAGCTATCCAAAATGCTGCAGAAATGCTCAAACTAATGTTCGTGGTTAACTACAAAACATTTTTAATTACCATATAAGGATAAAAAGTATTTTTCCTAAAAGCAAGATATAGTAGAAATTCATCAGGTTCAAGCTGGTTTCAGATTTTTATAACAATCATTCATTTATGCAACATAGTTGAGCACCAGCTATATGAGCCAGGCACTGGCCTAATCCCCTCACATATGGGAATAAATTCACTTTGTTTAGTAACATGCAATCATAAATATAATAATATTTTGAGCTAAGAACTATTACAGAGGCATAAACAAAATTCTGTAAAATGACTAAGGAAGAATTATTAACTCTGCACAGGGATGAAAGACAAAGGGAAATAAAGACGTTCTAGGAAAAATAAAATAGCAGGCACATGAGCGATCATAATATAATTCTGAAACCACAATAAGTTCCGCCTTAATGAAAGATGGACAATAATGGCAAAAGCCAAGGTGAGAGGAACAGGTGGGACAAGGTGAGGATCAGATTGCACATGGATCTTGTTCGATAGGTCATAACTGAAGTCAACTGAAGACTTTAAATAGAGAATTAATACTATCAGGTTTGGTTTTGAAGAATTAACTTCTATGATAGAAAGGAAGCTGAACTAGTCTAAAGAGACAAACCTAGGAAGCTACTGACGTAGAAGAGACAGATAATAATCAAACTCTTATCAGTGATCGTTTATTTTTCTATTATTTTTCATCCTTCCTGGACTTGAAATTATTTAACAAAAGGTGAGAATATAGAGAATATCAGTTATTTTAAATAGTCTACAATTATTAAATTTTGTAAGAAATTGCTGGCCACCTTTGGCTGGCCCTTTCCGATTTACCAAAGTTTATACTAAGTTTTCATTACTCCTATGAGGAAAACTGTATGTGCATATTTGAAAACTGTCTCAATTGATTTCCCATAAGTCAATATCGATAACTAAGAAAAAGGAGGGAAAAAATATAGCTGGCCTAAATCAATAGGAGTAATTCCTCTTGCACACTTGATAGAAGTTTAATTACAAAAACACATTGCTTTGATCTTACTAAGGATGCTTCTAATTCCTGACCTAAGGTCCATAGGATATCTCTTAAAATGCTACCTCATCCAAGTCACTGCCAATCACTGTCTGGGGGGACTTTTGTAATAGCAATATATTTTGCTTCTCGTTACTCTTTCTACTTTTGTAAACTCTGGGTCAGAAACAATGGTTTCTTCTACTTCTTTGTCGTATAACCTACATAAGTCCAAGATAAAAAAAATAAATTTCTTTTGCTATCTTTCATCCACTGAAATTTCAATTAACAGAATTCCAAATTAACACAATCAGGTCTTATACAATAGTAGCAATGAATAGAAGAATGGAGGATTTTTCATGCTATTATACTTTTTTCCAACTTTTTGGTGAAGTATAATGTACATAAAATACACAAATCTTAAGTTACAACTTGATGAGTTGTCACAAATGAACATCAGCTCCAAGATCAAGAAATAGAATATTATCGGGATGCATAAGTTCCATTTTTGTTTGCCCTTTTTCACTACTTACTCTACCCACTCATCATAACCATTATCCTGACTTCTAACACCATAGGTAACAAGCACCATAGATTAGTTTTGCCTATTTTTTTTGAATTTACATAAATGAAATTATACTGTATTTACTCTTCTGTGCTTGGTTTCTTTCATTCAGCATTATCTTCATGAGATGAATTTGTATTGTTGCTTGTAGATGTAATCTGCTTCCACAATTTATTGGGCATTTGGATAGTTCTCAGTTTAGGGCTATGACAAATAATCCTTCTATAAACATTCTTGTACATGACTTTAGATATATATATAGAGATATATATATCTATATCTATATATAGAGATATAGATATAGATATATACACCTTTCTATTAGTTATTTCCCTTGGAGTGGAATTACTGGGTTATAGAGGATGCTGTGTGCTGGCTATCGTATATTTATTTGAGGATAAGCAGAAGTGGTTTCTCACAAAGAATGGCTACATACAGGGCCAGTTACATAATTTGCAGGGCACAATGTAAAATAAAAATGCAGGGCCTCTCTTCTAAAAAGCCAGAAAAAAAAGTGCAGTTAGAGATATAAACTTTTTTCCTTTCTTCCATGATCTTTCTCTTGCCTTGTCATGGTGATACTTATTTGTGATATAACTACATTCTAAGTAAAGAAAAATTAAAGATTTTAAATTCTTAGTATGAATTTTATTCTTTATGTCTATGTTGTGCAATGCTAGTTTTAAATGCAAATATAAAAGTATTCAACTCATACATGAAATCACCAAATGTGCATAATTATTGTTTCAGAGGGTACCTTGAGCTGGCCAAAACTAAACCAAACCAGATTCAGGAAGATTGAAGTAAGAGAGGGTCCCCCAGGCACGAAGTTGGCCAAGGAAATGCTCCCTGAGGGCCAAGATTCTCACAGTGGAGTGCAGACCTGAACAGGCAACCAGGGGCCTAACCCACAGCCTGGTCAGGTCCAAGCTCAGGTCTCATGGCTGCTGGATTGCCCCTTTCACCAGCAGCTGGAGCAACACACCAGGCCCCAGCTGGGGCAGACTCTGGGGGAAAAAAAGACAGGCATCTCCCCTTCCAAAAGGCCACACCAAACTACTGGAAACAGGCAACTACCAAGGGTCTTTAAAAATAGGCTGTGTTACTGCCAGCCCATGGCAGGGACAGTCACCACCACATTCCACCCTGAGACTTCTTGTGCTGGATCCCAATCTTCCTCACCTCTCTGTCAGTGTTGGAGGCAATCAGTGAACGCAGGCTTCCCTTTTCTTCCTCCCCTTCCTACCCCTCCTCCCACACACACAACTGGTTGTCTTCCCGGTCTCCCACACGGTGGCACTGGTCATTGGTCAGGGTAGAGAGGGGAGGGGAAGGGATATTTTCCCTAGAAAGGGAAGAATGGTGATCCAAAGGGTGATGCTAGGCACCCCCAGGAATGAGCCTAGGCTCCAAGCCTTGGCACATGTACCTGTGTCCCACTGAGCTTTGCTGACAACATAGAAGTTCGAAGATAAATTTTGTAGTAATGTTAAGATGGCAACAGCATAGTTTCAAATCAAGTGTGAGGCCCTTCTGATCCTAGAGCCCTATATGACTACACAGGTTGCATACCACAAAGTCAGCCCTAGGTACATACAAAAATGGCCGTTGACAACAAGGATACTCCTATAAGAGAAGATGTTTATGGCAGACCCCCCAATATCATCTTACAGCTTTCATCAATATTTGTAATTATACTTAAAATACTAAAATGAAAAACAAAAGCACCCTCAAGGTGAAACAGAAGGAAAAAGATATTGTAAAAGACAATATCCAGAGAAAATTGAATGATAATAAAGGGGGAGAGAAAATACCATGGTTTGACCAAAAAGAGACCAGAATAGGAACCTTGCTGAAAAGGAGAGAGCTGAAAAACAGCAAAAGCAAGCAAGCAAGGGATCAAGTTCAGGGAGGTCAGCTAAGGTAAAAAGAGGTTTGAAAGTCAAGCATGTCCTTAGAGAAAAAATACACAATATGTGTTTGTGAGTTGAAGTTCTATAAATCAGAGTATGAGCGAGAGAAATATCTGAAAGTAAGATTAGTGAGCTCTCAATTGAGGAAAGAGACCATTTGCAATCTGACTTTTTATAGTGCTTGATGACTATAGGTAGATGAAGTTAAACCTACAGAAAACTGCAGAGATCTGACATTTAAGTAAAACCTGTCTCTGCCTGTGGAAGAAGTTTTGAGATCGCATGAGTACCAAGTGAAATAAAGTGTATGTGGAAGAAAACCTACCATGGCAGGGGAGGTAAATGGTAGGAATTATCACCATTGAGCCAGTCCACCCTCAGGAAGACAGACCTGGGAAGAAGCTCGTGCAGAGCCTAGAAGCAGACTCTAATTCACTTGGGCATGGAATTCTGGGGCTCTGGGTCTCTCAAACGTAGTCAAGGAAAGAGATGTGTGCAGATTCCAAGAGGACATTTCCAGTTGTCTCCATGAACCCCTCAGTCTGTGGGTTAGGGCATGGCCTAACCCAGAGGAAGGCCAGAGCAGGGACCAGGGTGGACAACCCCAGCATCCAGCTCTAAGGGCAGTACTGACCCCCATCCTATCTGCCACTAATA
>NW_012149174.1:9252956-9263104 GCF_000956105.1 Propithecus coquereli
GGGCTCAAGTGAGCCTCCTGTCTCAGCCTCCCAAGTAGCTGGGACTACAGGCATGCACCACCATGCCCGGCTAACTTTTTCTATATATTTTTAGCTGTCCAATTAATTTCTTTCTATTTTTGGTAGAGACAGGGTCTCGCTCTTGCTCAGGCTAGTCTCGAACTCCCGAGCTCAAACGATCCACCCGCCTCGGCCTCCCAGAGTGCTAGGATTACAGGCGTGAGCCACTGCGCCCGGCCAGGGGTAGTTTCTAAACATTTGTTTTTATCTGTCTCCAACTGATGAAATCGAATTTCTTAGAGAATAACCTTGAAAGTTGTAGGGTGATTGTCCATGTTGGCAGATATCTTTTAAGGCCTGATTATCCAGCTGGAAGAGGGGACAATCAGTGCCAATTTAAAATATAAAGAAGGAAACATTGAATAGGAGATGAAAATATTCCAACAGGTTGATATCAGAGAATGTCATTTTTCACTGCAAATTCACAATGTGTATTCATGCATATCACAAATGAATCTTTTCATTTGAGCTGTTTCAAGTGTCATCCTTGGCACCTTGCCTTGTCATTTGTGATCAATCATAGCAGTCTTCACTAGCTTCCGAAAGTAAAATCACAGCCAAGACTCTGTCATCCCTGTTCTGTTGGACAGATAAACTTTACTGCACCATATAGGATTACTTTTTGAAGGAAATGAACCTGAATCATAATTAGTTGATATTAATAATTCACTTGATGCTAATGTTATAGGAAATAATCTGGATTAAGAAGGTTAACAGACATAGTTTATCACATACACATTCAGTTAGTCATATACCAAAAATATATAAGAAATAGGCACACATACCCACCTAAAGGAGTCACTCATGTCAAAACATTTATAATTTCCACACATAAGGATGTTGTAAGATGGAGTCCTTCATGAGACTCTAGTACTTCTACATGTGCTGTCATGTGTGCCAAGACTGCAGGGCCAGGACCACTTTTTACCCAGGCCATTTCTCAAGTTATATTTGCTGAAAGCAACCTTAGAGGATGAGGTGATTTTTCCCTTCAGGACAAAGAGTAGGCTTGCTTATTGTTTGCTATAAAAAGTGGATTCTCAAGCACAGTGTTCCTCAACTGTGATGCAAAGCCACTGCATGAACAGTGTCTACTTGAGTCCGTGTAATGTTGCCCCGTGGGACTTGGGGGCAAGAGGAATCAATGCACATGTTGACACTCATGCTGCTTACTGTGCTGTGTGTAAAGTTTTTCACTTCTGACCCAGGAGTCTCGTGTCTTCTGCCAGCATCCATGAAGCACTTAATAGGGTAACTTCTTGGCTTGTAAGTAGGGTTAAATCTATTCTAAGAAAAAGGGGCTCAAATATAAAATACTGAAACAAAATAAAAATGGGATCTCCAAGGAAATTGGAACTACAAAAGAAAAGAAAGAAGAAATAACTAAGGGAAAGAAAAGAAGTAAACTATTTTGTAGACATCGACACAAAGACATTCAATTTACTGTAAAGTGATACTCTGTTTTTTTAAAAAAAGCTGAATTTCCGCTTAATTGTGTGGGTGTTCTTCCCAATTGCCAGCTGGACTAAAAGAGTTGCATACAGGAGCTGACTTGATATGTGGCAGAAAGCTTTTATTTTTGATAAGATTTTGTAAACAAAACACAGCTGCTGCATTCAGTTAAGCAACAAATACATTTCATCTTGAGTTAAAGAAACTATTAGCCAATTCTACTTCTAAAATGTGAACATTAAAATCATTTTTCAAAAACATTCAGCAATTTAACCAGTGTATCTCAAATATGTGAGTCATAAATAAAAATTCAATATTTGAATAGCATATTTTATTTGGGCTGTGCCTAACACTTCCAATGAGATAACTATAAAGTAGAGCTAGTCAAATATGAATATCTAGAAAGACAAAAATGTACCTTGACAACTGCTATCACAATTATATATAGAAAAGTCATATGTGAATTTTACAGCTACAAGCTAAAAAACTGACCCTTGCTAATGACCATGGTAGATAGGCACAGTAAGCTAAATTATACTTCTATTTCACATATTTTCTACAATGAACCAGTTAATTAATTATTTAGACTGTCAGCATTTATCTATGGTAGCAGCCTAATTACATTTGCTAAATCCAGAATTTTTGGGTGTAAAATGCATATTATGAAAATCAAATATACTTACGGAATGAAAATGTAAACTCACTAATTGCTCTATATCTGAATATATATAACTCTTGTCTTCTATTCTGAAGTATAAATAAAAAATATAGTTCACTAACTTGCTAAGAATTTTTCTTTGCTTAGTATTTTAATACATTTTGATATTTTGTTATGGTCTCATCTACAGAAGACAGATGGAAAAATAAGATATTTTCATAAATTCCTTTCTACTTCTAAAACACAATTTTATAAATCTATATGCACACCTACAGTATGCACATATACACACATCAGAAGAGAATAATGACAATTCTTTTTATGTAATTAGAATGGGAATTAAAATGAAAGTACATGTTTACAATACACAAAATCATCTGTTTCACTTCTGTAAGACTTAGTGGAATATAGATAGAATAAACTACTAACTACAATAAGATGTCAACTAATCAGCATGGTTGAAAATTGGAATTTCTGCGTACTTAAATTCTCTGGTTAAATAAGAAGTCTAATTTTAATTTATTTAATCTAATTTTAATGAATCTAATTATATGATGATTCTAAGAAGTAATATATAGAAACCTGTACTTTAGAAACTATTCTTGGGTGGTTGTATTATATTATTTATCTATGTACTATATGTGTACTTTTCAAAATATATCACTTTGCAATGAAAGCTATATATTTGTTAACCATATTCTAATGAAAGAGCACTCATGAATACATAAAGTTAACATTATCTTAGATTAGTTGAACTAAACAGAATAAATTGCCAGGTGGAAAAATAAAACTGACCAAGTATTTACAGAACATATGTGTTCTCTTTGATACTAGAGACGATTAACAATTATTTCCAGTTTTCCTCTTTCCAAGCACATAGACTGTCCTTCCCATTTGAGGTCATATTCAGTCATGTGGCTTGTTTTGGCCAATGAAATGTGAGTGAAAGTAATGCGTTTCATTTTGGTATGGATACATTTAATTGCCAGTGGGACACCGCAGATCTCCTGTCTTCCTGTTGTAGCTACACCCCCGACAGTGAGCCCAGTCAGCCTGGATCCGTGAGTGAGGATGACATAGAGCAGAAACACCTGTCAATCCTTAATTGACAAGTGACATGCACAGTAAGCAAGAAATAAATCTTGTGTAATTCACTGAGATTT
The DNA here is from genome assembly GCF_000956105.1 of Propithecus coquereli. NCBI lineage: Eukaryota > Metazoa > Chordata > Mammalia > Primates > Indriidae > Propithecus > Propithecus coquereli. Next base: position 9,256,290 of record NW_012149174.1, read on the forward strand.
GGAAGTTGTTTGACACTGCAGCATAATCTATCCTATTCTGAATACTGTAAATTCCCATTAGAAATAAATGTCCAGCTATTTTGTACTACACACAATGTCACACTGGTGACTGCTAGTAGACATTCCACAATTATAGAATCTATCCATTTAAAATATTCGAAAGCAGGAACGAGGTCACATACTATCGAACATGCAGTTCCCCCTCACATTAGGAGGATAACAAGCCTATTTTATTCTCATAAAAATCACATTTTTACCTAAAGGTGGCATTCCAAACCAGATTTTATTTGCAACCATCTGGATGACACAACTCAGTCATCAACAGTTAATTACAGCTATTTGTGGTTTTTCAGAGTAAGTGTCAGAACAGGTTGACAACTAAGGCTACTATCTCCATTTTAAGAGAAAATCTAGAGTGAAAAACATCTATGGTAACTGGCACTTGAGAAAAAAAACATATATGCATGAACAAATAATGTTTTGGGGTTTTTGATGGATAAAGGAGGGAAAATTAATGTAGCTATTAAAAAGAAAAAATTTTAAATGAGGAAATTTAAGAAATATTAATAGAATATATATGTCAGATAACATTCAAATATTAGTACCTAATATTACCTTGAAAACTATGTTTAAATAAAAAGTGGAACCTTAGCACAGAGGCTAACTGCAGTTTTGTAGATTAGCTATACTGATACGACTTGGGGGTAAGGGTACTTAATAACACAATTCCTGGACCCTACCTCCAACCTGGTAAAATGAACCAAAGTGGATTCTGTATATTTAATAAGATCCTCAGAGTATTTTGATCCATAATCAGTGACAACTAACATAGCCAACACACATTTGAAGTGCTAATACACTCACTTAATGGATTATCTATTTCACAAATCGCTTGGTAAAATAAATATGCAAAGCAAATTTAGAGAACAGGGGGAATATGTTGAGGCCTTGTGTTTTAACTCACATTAACATTTAATATTGGCTCCATCCCAGTCCCAGCTCAGAGGCTCACACCACAGGGCCAACAGGCTTCACCCTGAGAGGCCTTGGGTGACGGCTTCAGTGGGTCCTGGGTGGGGCGTGGAGAGCTGCGACCTCTGTATATGACTTGGCATCTGCAGGACCCTTGTGTCTTCTGCAGCTTGCTCCCCACAACCTTCCCTTCAGGCCCCAGCTGCCTTCTGCCTGCCTGGCCCTGACCCCGCCCTCCAGGTCAGGTCAGCCTGTGATGTACACGGCCCTCACGGTTTGCTTAGAGCCCCTACGCATGGGCTTTGCTTCCAGCTCCACCCCAGTTCTGGCTCAGAGGCTCTCACGCAGGAGCACAACGAGCTCTAAACCGAGAGACTCGGGGTGGCCGCTTGGGCAGGCTCCAAGAGGAGCACGGAGAGCCCCACACTCCCTGGGCCGCGGAAGCCAACAATAGCCTCCCTGGCTTGGCATTAGTAGGACCCCAGCACCTGCAAAGGAACCAGCTCCTTGCTTGGCCGGACTCCGCCCTCCGGGCCCTGATTGCCTCTTACCTATTTGGCCCCAACTCGGCCCTCCTGGTGAAACTGCCTGCTATCCGCAAGACTCCACTTTTGGCTCAGACACTTTGCTCATAGGTTCTGCTCACAGCTCTTTCCTAGTCCCAGCTCTGAGGCTCTCACGTCACAGCCTGAGGCTCCACCCCTGTGCTTCCAGAAATCCCCGCAGGCAAAAGACACCATCCCCAAGTCTCCAGCACTGCACTTAGAACCCAAGTCCTCACCCCAGAGCCTCCACCCCCAAATTAAGGCTGGAAGAGCTGCTCCAAAGTCCAACACCCTAACAGGGAACCCCAGCCTCAAGCTGCCAACACAATGCAACCTGCTTAGTACAATCACCCACAACTGGGGAACCCACAACGACCTTTTCCAGCTACTGTAGTTACCTCTGTGGGGAGACCCTGGGTACAGAAATCCCCACAACACCATCCTCAGTGAAGATAGTCTCTTCCAGCACCCAGCTGAACGTCCTACAACTATCTGGAGAGTTCTCATCTAGGAACAGGAGTCCTACAAACCTATTAACTCAGAACTCAGAAAAGATGGTTCAGATGAGAAGAACCAGCAAAAGAACACTAGCAACAAGAAAAAACAAAACAGATCAACACCCCCAAGTGATCACAATGGAGCTATAGCAGTGAACTACAACTACAAGGAAATTGTTGAAATGACAGAAATGGAATTCAGAATATGGAAGGCAAATAAGATGAATGAAATTCAAAAGAAAGTTGAAAACCAACAAAAGAAGCCCAAAAAATATTTCAGGAAATTAATGAAAAAGTCACTGAAGAGCTTGACAAATTAGTAAAGATATAATAGAACTTAAAGAAATGATAGAGTCTTTCAAGGATTTTCAAAACACAGCAGAAAGTTTCAGCAACAGATTAAACCAAGGAGAAGAAAGAATCTCAGCGCTTGAAGACAAGGCTCTCAAGCTAATCCAATCATTTAAAAAGGCAGAGAAGAGAACAATAAGGCAGAGCAATCACTTAGAGAGATATGGGACTACATGAAGCAAACAAACATATGAATTATAGGTATCCCTGAAAAAGAAGAAGAAAGTGCTAAAAGCATGGAAAATCTATTTAAGGGAATTATTGTAGAAAACTTCCCTGGTATTGCCAGAGATCCAGACATCTAGATACAAGATGGTCATTGAACTCCAGGAAGATTCAGAGGAAATAGAACATCTCCAAGTCACGTAGTATTTAACCTTACCAAAGTCAAAGTGGAAAAGAAAATTCTATAAGCAGCTAGACATAAGCAACAACTGACCTAAAAAGGAAAACCCATCAGGTTAACAGCAGACTTCTCAGTGGAAACCTTACAAACCAGAAGGGAGTGGGCCCCCGTATTTAATCTTCTTAAACAAAACAACTGCCAGACTAGAGTTTTGTATCCTGCAAAACTACATTTCACATTTGATGGGGAATTATGTCTTTTCCAGAAAAACAAATGCTGAGGGAATTCGCCAAGTCCACACCTACCCTGCAGGAAGTACTCACACCTGCACTATACATGGATCAGTACAATAAATGCCCACCAGTGTAAAAACCGCCAAAGCTAAAGTTCAGAGCCCAGTCACCAAAAGGGTTCAAGAAGTAAAACAGAGCCATAAAGTTCTACTCAGAGCAAAAATCCACCCCACTTATCAATTCCTTCATAAATGTGAATGGCTTTAACTCCGCACTCAACAGACGTATGCTGGCTGAATGGATGAAAAAAATACAAGCCAAGTATCTGCTGTTTCCAGGGAACATATCTAACCCAGAAGGATTCATTCAGACTCAAGGTGAAGGGATGGAAAACAATAGCCCATGCAAATGGAAACCAAAAGAAAGTTGCCGTAGCAGTTCTGATATCAGATAACATAGACTTCAAAACAACAAAAGTAAAGACGGACAAAGATGGTAGTTATATAATGATAAAGGGAACAATTCAACAAGAAGACATAACAATTCTAAATATTTATGCACCTAACACAGGTATGCCCAATTCATACAGCAAATCCTACTCGATCTGAACAAAATGATAAACAGCAGCACCATAATAGCTAGGGACTTCAACACACCTCTGACAGAACAGGACAGATCCTCCAAACAGAAAATAAACAAAGAAACAATGGACTTAAACAGAAATCTAGAGCAAATGGGCCAAACAGACATTTACAGAGCATTCTACCCAAAAACCACTGAACATACATTCTTCTCATCAGCTCATGGAACATTCTCTAAGATTGATCACATCCTAGGCCACAAAAGATGTCTCCACAAATTTACAAAAATAGAAATTATACCATGCATCTTCTCATACCACAATGGAATAAATTAGAAATCAACTCCAACAGAAACTCTCATCTCTACACAAAGTCATGAAAACTAAACAACCTTCTGCTGAATGATTATTGCGAAAAGGATGAAATCAAGATGGAAATCAAAAGATTCTTTGAACTAAATGATAAAAGAGAAGCAAGTTATCAAAATCTGGGGGACACAGCTAAAGGAGTCCTGAGAGGAAAATTTATATCCATAAATGCCTACATCTAAAAGACAGAAAGATCACAAATAAACAATCTAGTGAATCATCTGAAAGAACTGGAAAAGGATGAGCAAACCGACCCCACCCAGCAGAAGAAAGAAATAACAAAGATCAGAGTAGAACTAAATGAAATTGATAATAAAAAAAACTATATGGAATATTAATAAAACAAAAAGTTGGTTTTTTGAAAAAATAAACAAAATTGACATGCCTCTTGCTAGATTAACGAGAAGCAGAAAAGAAAGGACTCTAATAAGCTCCAACAGGAATGAAAAAGGAGAAATTACAACTGATACCATGGAAATACAAAATATCATCTATGAATACTATAAAATACCTCTATGTACATAAACTTGAAAATGTGGAGGAAATGGACAAATTCTTATAAACACACAGCCTCCCTAGGCTCAATCAGGAAGAAACAGAATTCCTGAACAGACCAATATCAAGTACCAAAATTGAAGCAACAATAAAAAACCTTCCTAAAAAGAAAAGTCCCAGACCAGATGATTTCACACCCGAATTTTACCAGACTTACAAAGAAGAACTGGTGCCTATCCTTCAGAAATTATTCCACAACATCAAGAAGGAAGGAATCCTCCCCAACACGTTTTATGAAGCCAACATCACCCTGATACCAAAACCAGGAAAGGACGCAATCAAAAAAGAAAACTACAGACCAATATCCATTATAAATACAGATGAAAAAATTCTCAACAAAATCCTAGCAAACTGAATTCAGCTGCTTATCAAAAAAATAATCCATCAGGACCAAGAGGGCTTCATCCCAGAGATGCAGGGATGGTTCAACATATGCAAATCTATAAATGTAATCACCACATAAATAGAAGCAAAAACAAAGACCGTATATCCTCTCAATAGACCCAGAAAAAGCAATTGACAGAATTCTACACCCTTTTATAAGAACGCTTAACAAAATAGGCATAGACGGGACCTACCTAAAAATGATACAAGCCATATATGACAAACCCACAGCCAACATCATACTGAATGGGGAAAAATTGAAAGTATTCCCACTTAGAACTGGAACCAGAGAACGCTTTCCTCTATCTCTGCTTCTATTCAACATAGGGCTGGAAGTCCTAGCCAGAGCAATCAGATAAGAGAATGAAATCAAGGGCATCCAAATGGGGGCAGAAGTGTCAAACTATTGCTCTTTGCTGATGATATGATCTTATATCTAGAAAACCCCGAAGATTCTGCCATGAGACTACTGGAATTGATAAACAAATTCAGCAAAGTCTCAGGTTACAAAATCAATGTACAGATATCAGTAGCATTCCTATACACCAACAACAGTGAAACTGAGAATCAAATCAAAGACTCACTACCCATCACAATAGCGACAAAAAAAATAAAGTACCTAGGAATATATTTAACTAAGGAGTTAATATATTTAACTCCTCCTCTGTAGAGGAGGTAAACGACCTCTACAGAGAGAACTATGAAACACGGAGGAAGGAAATAGCAGGGGATGTAAACAGTTGGAAAATCATACCATTCTCATGGGTCAGCAGAATCAACATTTTTAAAATGTCTATATTACCCAAAATGATCTACAGATTCAATGTAGTCTCTATTAAAATAGCAACATCATTTTCACAGATCTAGAAAAAATAATTCTATGCTTCATATGGAACCAGAGAAGACGTCCGTATAGCAAAAGCAATCTTAAGCAAAGAGAACAAATTGGGAGTTATCAATTTATCAGACTTCAAGCTACACTACAAGGCTATAGTAACCAAAACAGCATGGTACTGGCACAAGAACAGAGACACAGACCAATGGAACAGAATTGAGAACCCAGATATAAAATCATCCTCATATAGCTGTCTAATCTTTGACAAAGAAGACAAAAACACACACTGGGGAGAAGAACCCTTATTCAATAAATGGTGCTGGGAAAATCATATAGCCACATGTAGAAGACTGAAACAGGATCCGCACCTCTCACCACTGACAAAAATCAACTCATGGTGGATAACAGACTTAAACCTAAGGTGTCAAACTATAGGAATTCTAGAAGAAAATGTTGGAAAAACTCTTATAGACATTAGCCTATAATTTATGAAGAAGACCCCAAAGGCAATCATAGCAACAACGAAAATAAATAAATGGGACCTGATCAAATTTAAAAGCTTGTGCACAGCCAAGGAAACTATCACGAGAGCAAGCAGACCACCTACAGAGTGGGAGAAAATATTCACATGCTAAACATCTGATAAAGGGCTGATAACTAGATTCTATATAGAACTTAGGAAAATCAGCAAGAAAAAAACCTAAGAACCCTATCAAAAAGTGGGCAAAGGACATGAACAGAAATTTTTCAAAAGAAGATAGACTAATGGCCAACAAACATAGGAAAAAATGCTTAGTATCTCTAATCATCAGGAAAATGCAAATCGAAACCACAAGGAGATACCAGTTATCTCCAGTGAGAATGGCCTTTATCAAAAGTCCCAACACAATAAATGTTGGCATGGATGAGGAGAGATGGGAACACTAATACGCTGCTGGTGGGACTGCAAACTAGTACAACCTTTGTGGAAAGCATTATGGACATACCTCAAAGAGCTACAATTAGAACTACCATTTGATCCAGCAACCCCATTACTGGGCATCTACCCAAAAGAACAAAAGACATTCTATAAAAAAGACCTCTTCACTAGAATGTTTATGACAGCATAATTCACAATTGCAAAGATGTGGAAACAACCCAAGTGCCCA
>NW_012149174.1:9263154-9295602 GCF_000956105.1 Propithecus coquereli
ATATACATATACCATGGAGTTCTACTCAGCCACACAAAACAATGGTGTTCTAGCACCTCCTGTATTATCCTGAATAGATCTGGAACCATTTTACTAAGTGAAGTATCCCAAGAATGGAAAAAGAAGCACCACATGTACTCACCATCCAATTGGTATTAATTGATCAACACTTGAGTGCACATATAGTAGTAACATTCATCTGGTGTTGGGCAGATGGAGGGGGCAGAAGGGGATGGGTATATATATGCCTAATGGGTGTGGTGTGCACCATCAGGGGGATAGACATGCTTGAGACTCTGACTCAGGTGGGGTAAGGGAAATATACATAACCTAAACATTTGTACCCCTGTAATATGCTGATATAAAAAAAAGTAAAATCCAATAATAATTTCTTGGTAAAATTTTTAAATAGACTTTTAATCAAGGTGGAGTTTTGGCAGCAATGCTGTTTTCTAAGGCAACTCAAAATTTCAATGTGGTCCCTTCAATGTAACATTGAAAGTTAATAATTCTAATTGAGAACACATTTAATGAAATTTCAGGCTTTTGATTTCAAATGACTCTTCCCCTTAAAATGATTTGTTTGAAATATTTTCAAGTTGCATTGAGTTATAGGGACTTGGAGAGAAACTAAGTTTACCAATAATTTTATAAGAGTTGTTCGTATTCTAGGATAGGGAAGTCCAAGTTGGAATATAATATCTCATGTGTAAGAGTTACACAATTTTCAGACAACTAAAGGTCATTTTGATTGTAACAAGAGCTTTTAAAACTACCCTGCTGAGTGTTGATATTAAGAAACAATTAAACCATACAAAAATGAATAATATTTTGCAATATTACTAAAATTCCAAAGAAAAAAGACTTTAACAGTAACTAGGGAATACTTTGGCACAATAGTCTAGAGGATAAAAAGAATTAGGTGATTACATGGCCTCGGACATATATATTATGTTACATACCTTTTCGCATTTAAGTTTAAAAATGTAAAATCATACATTAAGGATTTTTATTAATAATAACAATTAATAATTTATTAATACTAACATAGAGATTTCTCATTGATGTCTTGTGATCTAATAATTTGAATAAGTGGTTCTTTATACATGATGATTCAATTAGCAACTGAGAGAGAAAAAGAGAGAGAGTGCACGCACAAGGAAGAAGGAAAAATAAAGAAATGAGTAAAGGAAAACCAGAAAGGGGAGAGAAGAGAACCAGTAGTCTGACCACTTAGATTAAATCAATATTTTCAAGTTCTTTGCTTTAAATCATCTTAATGTATATAGGAAAAAGCTTAAAAAACAATATTACATGAATCATCACAAATACACTGGCCTTTCATTAGACCAGGAAGTCAACCAACAATATTGCAAGACTGAGCTGTCCTGGGTTATCATATTGTAACTGATTTTGAGAGTTGCAGAAAGTGTGTTTATTTCTTTGACTATCAGGATCATTATGATTTAAATAAGACCATCACTACTTTGTGTATATCAGATCCCAGCAAGAATAATTAATATTAGTAATGTCCCGGAGAAAATATTTATGAGAAATGTGAATGTTTGCACAAAATTCCCTTAGTGTTTTCTAAAATCAGAAAGATTCAAATGAAAAGCTTGAAATAATATTAAAATCAAAAAATACATTCAAATTCATATTAATCTCCTAGTAACTACTGAAGACATTTTTTATTCCTCCAAAGAAAGGCTGTACCAATCTTTAACATGTTTCTGTAAGATCCAAGATTTTCAAAACACTAAGCATTTGAAGACATAATAAATATTTAAATAGACCACAAAGATTATTACACTATTCCATAGAGCCTCATAGTAATGTTTTATTCAAAATCTAAGCAATAAGTAATCCCTAATAGTAAGACGACCTTATTACAATGTCTGTCCCTTTTTGTACGTTACTTACTAAATTGCCTTGGATGGAGTCTGGGAAAAACTAGCTTTATACCTAACACTGTTGTATTCTGATCAACACCGGGTGCCAGACTTGATTTTAATTTAAATTGCTCCATTATACATTTCAAAGATAGCTCCATTTAGTTAAGGCACATGCCTCAAAAAAATAAATTCACTATTATCAGCTGATCTTGAAATACATAATTAGCTAGATTTCTAAGCAGTTTGTCCTGAAGCAGCACATAGCTCCACTGATGCTTGGGCTCTAGAACCTAGATCAAGGGAGATGGAGATGAAATGGGCAGCTGGCACCCCTTTCCTTGAAGAGCAGTGTTGCAAGTCTTGGCTCGAGTGGATGGACATTTGTTGGTTGCTTCTCAGCCATCTCTCAACCGCATTCCCTTTTCCTCACAATTACTTGAGTTATCTAGGCTTGTGCTTTGTGTATATATGACTGCACTCTTCCCTGCTCAGAATTATCTTTTCAAGGACAAATCCAATAATGTCATCTTTTCATATAAACTCTTTTAATGGCTTCCTAGTGCTCATAAATTAAAGTTCCCGGAAAGCCACAGGCAGCCTAATCCTAACTCTCCTTTCCAGATTTATCTCCTGCTACTCGGCCATTCTCTCCCCCATGGATCACCTATCCAACCAATCTTAATATGCTTCAGATAACCTCCTCTTTAAAGCTTTATCTGACCCACCTATTCATAATTAATTTCTCTTCCTTTGATCTACAGTCATGTTTTTCATCCTTTATCATCTCCTTTTCCTAATCACCATTATATTTTTTTCATTGGTATCATCTCTACGCCTCTTCTAGCACTTTGTTCAGATTTATATCATAGTATAATATTTACTGCACTATATTATGGTTGCATCTGTACCTTGCTATGAGTTTCTTGTCAGCAACAATATTCAGTTAATAGCTAACATTTATTGAGGCCTTACTAAGTGCCAGGCAGGATTCTAAGTAATATACATGCATACATTCATTTAATTCTCATACGGCCTTAGAAGATTGGACCATTATCATCCCAATGTTAAAGATGAGGAAACTGAGGGAGAGAAGTAATTTCCTCAGGTTTTGTCTCTTGTTATTAGAAGAGATGACATTCAAACTCAGGCCATCTGACTCCGTAACACTTGTTCTTAACCAATTTGATACACTGCTCGTTGTTCTATTTCTTTTCCTTCCTCTCTCTCTCCTCCCTTCTCTTTCCTTTCTTTCTTTTCTTCTTTTTTTCCTTTTCTGACTTTTTAGTACCTATTTACTCATAACACGTAGGTGTGCATGTTTCTTGAACAAATTAATTAACACTGTTTGAACATGCGTGAGTAGGTCTTTGGGAAAGATAGACACAGCTTCTTCTCAGGCAAACTCTTAGCAAGTTTAATAAACCTAAGTTAAACTTTACATAAACAGTTCTGTTTCCTTAGTTTGAAACTGATGATAACCAGAATCCATTTGAAGCAAAATTTAAGGATACTCTTTCAGAGCATACTAACTCATTTAATTGATTTTTTTTAAAAGCAAACCCAAAATGACCATGTTAAAACTTATAATAAATAATGGCAATAAACCCCTCTGTCCTATACTTGAAGGATTTTATTGAGTGACTTTATAACATAAAACTGCTTTTAGATGACAAATTTACAGGCTTTCAGCTGACACATCAATGATTAATGTAAATGACTTTGCAGTTTGAAATCAGTTTCTGGGTCTAAGGATTTAAATGTGTAAGTGTGTATCTGTACTAATACTATTTCCCTCAGTTTGAAACATCCTCTTTATGCATCATAAAGATTACCGATGTCACTTTAATGAAGTACTTTTTTTGTTGTTTGACATCTGTGTCTGGTTAGTAATATAGTAGTTAAAATCTTCATGGGATTGTATGCAATAGACACACTTTATGCTTCTGAGAATAAAGCTCCCAGCGGTCAAGAAAAGTAACAGGGAAAAGGTTACAGAAGGTATTTTCCCATGAGCTTCTATTCCCTGCATTCATAAACCTTCCTGTCTGAGGAAACTCAGATGGTCACACCACACCAAACATTACCCAGCAAAGAAGGGTAGGCTTATCTTGAGATTGCCAAGCAATGACATGTTTATTTAGCTTTGTTTCCTGAAGATGGTCCAATGATTTTGTACAGTTCAAGCCTGAATTCCTGAATTCTATAGAGCCCTCAAAATGAAACCCAAATACCATGAAGGAAATGCTACAGAAATTTCATACAGCATTCTCTGTCTCACAGCATCATGCAATGAAACCTGTACATTTAAACGCATGACTCCGGGCTCCTTTTCTTTTCTGATTGTACCAACTCCAGACACGGACTTTGACACTGTTTGGGAACACTTAACGTCGATGCCACTTCTGGAGAAGATGTGATGAATTACTGCTACATTTCCTAGCACACATTTGTTTGTGATTAATCTTGGGTTTCATTATCTGACATGAAAGAATTGTTGTGTTCTCCGTGTTTTAAAATATTAACTTCTTTATCATGGACTTTTAAATTTATACGACCACATCCATCACTCACAGAGAGTGAGGCAATAGGATTTGGCAAGTGTCCTAGTTTTATCTAACTTGGTTTAGAAGCTAACTATAGTACACTTAGTGAGACACTGTGGGGACGGCTGTAAGACCTCACTAGAACACTCTGAATTGCAAGGCCAAACAAAGGGTTAGAAGGTTCTTTTATTTTTGTTAAATTTGTCTCCATATGAAGCAGGTTTTTTCTAACTTAAGCTTTATTTGACCAGTAGGCACAGTGGGCACAGTGCCCAGGGCCTATAATACATTTACAGATCCACAAAAATGTTCTAATTTTAATTCCCTTTAAAATAGGAAGACAAAGTGAAGATAGTAATGAATCCCATTTGGATTTATTTTAATTTTTTTTTCCTGTGGTAGAAGGAGTCCTTGAAGATAAAAATGCCCATGGCCCAAGAAAATCATAATTTGGCCCTATTCTCAGTTGATCTTCTTCTTTGTGGATTCTTGACAAGCTTCAAATTATTACTGTGGTTCTCAGAGAAAGAGCCCTAAACTTGTAAACAAATCCTGGGTCCTCAAGTTACGAGTTTTGTCAATTGGACAAATCAATTAACCTCCCCGACGCTCAGTTTCTTTATCTGTGAACAGGAATAATAATATTAACAAGAGCTTATTTATCTGGCACTCTCCTAAGTACATTATTAGCGTTACCTCATTTAGGCCTACCAAAACTAGGAAAGGGGTTAAGTAAATAAGGCAGACACTACACTCACTATTATGTACCTGCCTAGACTGAGAGTCACAGGGCTCAGGTGCTTCTCTCTAAGAACCTACAATTAGTGAGTGGTAGAGAAAAAATCTGAATCCAATTTGATTTGAACATCTGCACTTTTTCCAAAGTCATTGTGAGGATCAATAGACAAAGGGAGTGATTTCTAAACACCTAAGCATCATTTAAATATAAAGTATTTAATTGCAAACAATATTTGTTTTTACCAACACTTTTTCCCAAGAGCATTTTTTATCTAAGTGTTACATGAAAGCTATATTTAGATGAAACTACTTGTTAGTCTCCTTGGTTTTACTTGAATTCATCAAAGAGTAGCAAAAACCTAAATATTTGGAAGATAATGAAAAAATACAAACTGTCAGGTTTCCTTTAATTTATACACACAGACACACAGTTCAGTCTCATATCCACATATATATATATATTATTTTAGTCATACCTATGCATATATTATTAGGAAATTGCTGATAAACTATTAAGTTCAAATGAGGGTTTAAATTGTTCAAAAGACAGTTGGATCCCTTAAAAAACAAATTAAATTAATTTAGCAGGGAATACAGCCACTTTAGAAGGAAAATGTTTAAGAGCTATATTACACTTTTTATCACATGGAAATCTTAGTTGGGAAAGGGAAATAAGGCACTGACAGAAAAGATGGGGAACCAGAGTTCTTTTGACGTTTTGTGGTTCAAGAAGTTTCCTGCTTTTCCCTAGGTGCCAATTTCTCTTGTTGAGGGGAGCAGTGGTTAGGCCATCTACCAAGCAGAAGGAAGAATTTCAACTGCAGGTCAGAATAACCCCTACAATAGAATCCTAGAATGTTACAGGTAGAAAACATTCAATTGAGCATCTGTTCACATTTTATGAAAGAAAAAACTAAGGCCAGGATGGTGAGGTGATTCGAGCAGACTAGTGGCAGATTTTGCACTAGAATCTGGATTTGTGTGCTAGTTTAGTACCTTCTTCATAATAACATGAGAAGTGTTAGCAAAGGGACCATGTATTTGTTCTGCAAATCAAGCCAGAATACCAGAGAAATGACACGATTTAGAGACTTATCAGTTAAAGGAGAAAGCTCCCCAGGCCTTTGTGTGATAAATATTTGCAATCTTATTAAGAATTATTGGAAACCATAGTGGTATCAGCAGCAGCGTAGAAAAAAAATTGAGGAAAATGTAGAATAGCCATCTCACACCAAGACAGAAACAGGTGATAAAAAAAATTATACAGTAATGGATAATCACAATAATAAAAGATGACCAATTGTCCCAGTTTGCACAGGGTTGAAAGGGTTTCCAGGATTTTCAGTGTTAAAATTGAGAAAGACCCAGGTAAACTGACACAAGATACCTAAGATGCTGTTTTTCTTTAAATTTTCAATTTACATTTTTATCACCTTTTATTTTTAAACTTGTCTATACACATGTGGTTATTGATATTTAATAACCAATAACATGCATATATATAGCTATATATATAAATATATATATATTCCTACAGAAAACAGAAGAAAACAAGATAAAATTTCCTACTTCAAAGACATTATGTTCTAATGGAGGAGAAAATAAACACAATAAATAAATGAAGCATATAATATGTAAGACAATTTCAAGTGTTATTGAAAAAAGTTAGAACAAAGGAGGAGGATTGATCCAAGGTAGCACCTTTAAGTAAGATGGTAGCAGAAGACCTTATTAAAAAGGTGAAATTTGAATATAGGCTTGAGGGAGGTAAAAGAAGGAGCCATGGCAATCCGGGAAAAGTGTGTTCTGGCCAAATGGAATCACACATGTGAAGATTCTAAGCAGGGAGCAAATTTTGTGTGTTTCAGGAAGAGGGAAAATCCAGTGTGGCTAGAGACACAGTAGAAACAAATAAGGCTAGAAAGGAAATTTGAATTCTCCAAGCCCATTTAGTTGCAGCCTGCATTACTGAGTAGGCAAAGAGTTAGACGGCTAAAGACACTGAACAACAACATCATTTTCTATGGAGTGGTTTTAGGATGAGGGATTAGACATTAATGCCTCTACTTTCTAGAGTTAAGTTTCTAGAATTAGAAACTAACAAGGCAATGGTCTCACTAAAAGATATTTACCATAGACTATACATACAAGATTCCAGAGGCTTAGAGCTCTGATAAGCATGTGCAATAATTATATGATATATACATCTCATGAGTTTTGTAGACAAAAAGGAGAGAAAGAGGATCCGTTACATTATAAAATAAGCATAGATACATTATTTTAGAAAATAACTGTTCTACATAACATGAATAACATAATTTTATACTAGCTAACAATTTACTTTGTATAAGAGGCAACAGTGATTCTTAACTACAGTAATATTAATTAAACATACTAGTTGCATTTCATGAATATGTGTGAATTTCATCAGTCTTAAATTTTATGATAGGGACCTAAGTTTGAGGAAAATCATTCTGATGTAACAAGTGAAATAACCATAAAGTCAACGCATACTTTACAGAATTGAAATGTAAGCCAAAAGATATATTATAAATGTGTATGGTATTAGCCAGTATTTCATATGTGACAGTAGTTTGAAGAGCTAGAAATAATCAGCTGTTTAGAAATTGGGAGATGTGATCTAATCTCAATAGCTCTCCAAATAACTTGAGAATCTCCTCCTTCATTCTTTACGCCACCCCTTTCCATCTGGACTACTGCCATGGTCTACTAATCAACCTAGTCTTGCTCCTCTCCTTTCCTCTCATGGAAACAAGATCACGGCATTCACAATTCTTCAAGCACTCTCCTTCAACCTCAGAATTAATTCTAATCTTCATTTCAGAGCACAAAAGCCATTCATAATCTGAGGTGTCTAGACCCCATTTCCTGATGATTCTTCATGTAGAATCAGCATCTACTTTTGCATGTATGCCCTAAAATGAGACTACTTTGTCTATCTACAGCTAATGTTTTTCTCCTACTCTCATTCCAATTCTTTCCCCATCTCTATAAATTCTAGCTCATTCTTCAGCTCCTCTCTGAAGCTTTCCTTTACTGTGCCACCTCATCCCACTTCCCTGTCTTCAAAGCAGATCCCTTTAAAAGAGTTACACTGGATTTTAGCTGATACTTGACTTCTCTGTCTTCTCTACCAGGCTGAATTATTTGAGCATGAGGACTAAGACTTATGCATCTTTGTATCACTAGCTTTTAGAACTATATTTGACATCTAAGTAATACTTACTAAAAAAATGAATGAATGGATAGTTTGATGAATGAATGAAATAATGAATATGACCTTGGACAACTCAATTTATTTAAACCATAGCTTCTCACCTGAGAATATATTTTTATTTTGCTATAATTCACTTTAAACATGAAATTTTATTTTCAGTAAAATTCCATTACTAGAATTTTCATCCAATTTTCATTTCAGCTTGCGTTACATAGTTTGAAATAATAGGCTCATATATTAGTTGCAATTCCTGTAGCATTTTCTTTTCAATCTCCAACACTGATGTAATCATGCATTTTAAAATTTATTTATGATTATGGAATTCCTAATCAAATCTAAATATTAAATAATAAAGTAAATAACCTTCTGCAGCATTGGCTTTCAGATTCTTTTGTTAGCTGCACTGGAAGATCTTTGTCACACAACTTCTCATACAGAAAACACGAAATAGTAAGAAATCACAGCTATTCATGTTGAAGCTAAAATGGACACACTTAGCCTTTCACTCTTGATTTTCTCTCCTACCCTCCTCCCATGGAGGCTGCAGTGTATATTTGCCATCTTAAGAATATATAATTCTGCTATATAGAAAACAAAAAAAAGAAATAGGATGGGTGAAACTTATAAGAAATATTAAGTATAGATAGTGAGCAAGCAATTGGCTTGTGAGATATAGTTAAAATCTATAAGATGTTTTAAGTAGGGATAGAAAGTAAATTAGTAACTTTTAAAATATGCATATCTATCTATCTTATGGATAGAGAATGAATAGAATATATGATTTTTAAAAATGAGTACAATAAATAAGAATATCACTTATAGATGGAAACAGATAGAAAGACCAAGACATGATACAGATCTTGCCACCTCCAGATTGAAAAATATATCATCACTAAGTCAGAGAAGCAGCATTTGTAATATACATCATAGTTCCATTTTGGTTCCATTTATGCTCTGCCCACATGTACAGAGAAAAGGCATGGCTATTCAGCAGGTCATGTGAAAGCTATGCAATTGGCCAGGTCTTGGCTCTAAATATCTTTAATAGAACAAGGACATGTTGGCTCCAGTACCTTCCTTCACTGAGCCCCTTTCTTCAACACAATTCTGGTCCTTATAACCATGCCTTCAATAAGGAAGGTTGATATGGCCAAGAGAGAGACAGGACATATAAACACATGCAATACAGGATTCAGATAGTGTGGTCCTTCTACCCCTCTTAAGCCCTACCCTGGGTATGTCAACCTAACCCCATCTCTTTCCTTTTGCTTCTTGCTGTATGTTTTTGTTTTGTTTTGTTCAACAAAACATGTGATTGAAGCACATTGTTAGAATCTATCAGTCTTTCTGTCCTTTGATTCCTGAGAATGTCTACTGTTTAATATTCCTGGAGTGACTCAGTGTAATTTCCCATATGACAAGGGTCCCTGAAGCTGTTCCCTGTTTGTAAAAACACTGTTAGGATGCAATCTTATAAATCAATAATGTAAGCCTTTCACCAGTCTTCAATGTTATCAATCATGGTTTAATCTAACATGACTTTTATAGCATTCTTAGACTATATTAGAACATTTTTTAAAAAATATCTTACTCTGAATTCTTTTCTAGGAATACCCATTACCGGAATGGCTGCTACATAGCTGACATTTCAGGACAGCTTGGCATCAAAATATACCCTATTTTTCTCTCAGCTTTTAACGCTGTCCCTCTGATTTTAATACCCTACTAAGTTTGTAACAAATAAAGCTATATTTTAATTTTTATGCTTCCTGATAGAGAACTTTTAAGATTTTAAAATAAAAAAATTCATAGGTTACTTTTCAAACATAGAACGTGTTTTTACAACAATGTAAATATAAAATAGAATCCCAGAGTGTTGGCATAAATTGTATTAGGTTGAAACATATAGAAGTGACATTTTTCTAAGTCAAATATTGGCGGCCAAATATTGGCATTTTCATGTAATTCAAATAAATAGATCTGCTGCTCTACCCATTATCTGATTTAGGGCTCCTAAAAACTCTTAACTGATAGTTTTTCTAGTTTTCCATTGCACTCTTAAAGCAATACCTTCTATTATTGGGCAACTTTAACTTGTTGAAAGTTCTTCATCTCTACACTTTCAGTTTATGAGTAGGGTGTTTATATTTCTTATCATGCAAACCAGAACACTTTGAGAATGAAATAAGACACTCTTAATAATTATGCAGGGACAGCGGGTGTAAACTGAGATGATGCCAGGAAAATACACAGGTACAATCTTCCTACATATGGGTCACAGTGAATATATATTATTCCTCTTTTGCAAGCTAACGTTTAAAATAACTGATTATTTCTACTATAGCTGCTTTCTCCTGTCTTCACAAAATTTCTTCAGATCATTCTTTGGCTGTCATAACATTGAATGCTATACATTTAACTTAGCTTGGTATAAGCACATTAAATATGTATTATGAAGCAAGGAGAATCAAATTAAACTAAATCAACTTCCCAATAACAAAGTAGATAAATTATAAAACTAATGGCAATGCATGTCCCTAAGTTAATTCTTGGCTGCACACTAGCTTGTCCTGTGCTCCTTCTTTCCTTCTCAGCCTTTATCCTATATTTTTCTCCTTATTCCCCCTTTTATTTTACCAGTGTCTTGGGCCTACAATGACAGAACTAATATTGTTTAGACTTGACTTTGTTTCTCATCATTAAAAATGTGCAGACCCATCCCAGAATCCTTTTACTGAATATATGCTAAAAAATATCCACTTGTTGGCTTCCATCCTTGATTAGAAATGTATTCCTCATTTTGTATTGCCCTCCATGTAATTGAAAGCAAATCACAGATTTTAAAAGTGCACAAAATCTATTATAGGGCTTTGTGTCCAGTAGATATTCAATAAATCAATGGTTCTCACCTCTGCTATTTACCATATCCTTCCTAGGTGTATGCCAACTGCTGAAAGATGTTAAAATGAGTGCAACGTGCAGGAATCTGCCCCCTAAGTGCTAAGAGATGTTCAACTGGCAATAAACAGTTACATTCAGTGACACACTGTTGAAAGGCGATGACGTGAATTGTGAGAAACTGTGATTACTGTTATAGAAATAGATACAAAGTTTCTCTACTAGTTTTGAAAATTTAATTATTCCTTATGTGTTTAGTGCTATTTTGACCTTTTAATCCTTTCAGTGGTCATTCAAAAAGTTCAAATGTTAAAGAGTTTGTCTCAAACATGAAAAGAATGAAATCCGCTGTAATAAATGTTTCCTTGTAGACAGATGATTGACCAACATAAGTAAAAAGATGAGAAAAAAGAGATAGAATGAAGGATGTGTTTACCAAGTACCTTTATGGGCAAGGTGACATTTCTGTTAGAGCTGAACCTAAAAATCACATTGTTCTATTAACTATTAATATAATTTGCCTATTACTTCTCTTAAAATGTATCATATAAACTTAAATACCCTAAACTACCTCTATATAAAATAATCTTCTCCTCCACCCTCATTAATTTAATAATCTATTGCTCTTAAATTTTAAAAATTAATTATTAACAGAATTTAAAAGTACTGTGATTATAGTGAGGAATATGGACAACATGAAATTAGAAGCTGATTTCACATGAAGAAACATTTTAAGTACAAGAAGACAGACTGTTTATGTAAAGCTTTATTTGGGGGCATTATCTTTTCCTTTAATAGAGCATCATTTCCTCAGACGACATGGGTTACTATGGTATCCTGCTTATATTTGCTTCTGTTAATGTTCTTGTGTCCATTAATGTTCAATTGTGAAATTGTTTTGACTAGTGGACTTGGCAGTTATAGCTAATGTGGAACGAGGAAAGCAGGTCCTTGAGCAATCAGAGTGGTACAGAAATAAACAGAGTAAAGCATCATTGTTACAAGCTTGGGATAAATCATTGTGGGCTTTTATACTATGACAAGATAACCATTAATCTGACAAAACATTGCAAACAATGAAAGCAAGCGAGTTTCAAGTACTTGTTGACTATCTTTCTTCAAATTATCACTGGTCACTATGAAAAAAAATAGCCTACTTCTTTTGGTCAAAAATATTTAATGGTTTATAAAATATTCAAGTTAGAAAAGATAAGCAAACTTGTTTTATTGATTCCTTTGATTTAAAAATCACATGGAAAAGATGAAAAAATGTGTATGCCAGCTGAGTGTAAATATTAAGGCTCTTTAAGGCAAATCATCTCTTATTGATTTATTATTAATTCTTGTAACTCGTCTCTTATGACTAGAATTAAATGCCAAATAATTTGCACATTTGTTAACAAGAGCATGATTTGCATATTCTGTGATACAAACAGCAAATTTTTTGATCATGGTTTCTGTAATCCTTTATCTTCATATGGTTTAAGTTCAAATAAGCATTAAAAACATAAAACCTGTATCAAACATTAGAAAAAGCACTTTTGAATTCTGGTGGTGAGAAATTGTTTTCCCAACAAAATCAAGGAAGTGGAACTAAAGAACTTCCTGGCATCTCAGGTATTTAACTTCTTAAAAGTTCTGACAAATTAATGTAGTGAAGCCAATTCAGGTATGAAACTGCATGTGGTGAGAAGAGTAGGACTTATAGATTAGTGAGGGTGAATTTTTAAAAACCCAATTATTATTTAATACTTTAAAACATATAATTGAAAAAATAAAATAATGTTTTGCCATGCACAAATGCTGTAATATACAATTTTTGAAAAGTTACATGGAGGAGATGTTAATGGATAAAAATAATACAGTGAGATCGAAGGAATAAGATCTAGTATTCGGAAGCACGATAGGGTGACTACAGTTAACAATAATTTCCTGTATATTTCAAAATAACTGAAAGAGTAGAATTGGAATGTTCCTAACACAAAGAAAAGGTAAATGCTTGATGTGATGGATACCTCAATTACCCCGATTTGATCATAACACATTGTATGCTTGTACCAAAATATCACATGTATCTGATAAATATGTACAACTAGTATGTATCCATAATAACTAAAAATTAAACTAAAAATTACATGTGAATGAGAACTTTGCAATATCTCACCATTTTTACTTTTTCTTTCTTAAAAAATACTTTATTGAGGCATAATTGACATACAAAAAGCTGTACATATTTAATGTATACAACTTGATGATTTTATACATAAGTATACACCTGTGAAACTATCACCACTCTCTGTCTTTCTCTCACTTTTTATTATGGTATGGAAACTTTAAAACATATACAAAAGTAGAGAGGTTAGTATAATGAATTCCCAAACACCCCATCCACCACACTGCTTCAACAATTATCAAAATTTACCAATCTTTTATCATCTATCGTCACACCACTTATATTTGCAAGAGTATTTTAAAGCAAATCTCACACCTAATATATCACTTCACCAGTTAATCTTTCAATATGTGCCACTAACAGGTGACACTTATTTCCATAACATTTCCTAATACCATTATCACATTTTATAGTATTATCAATAGTTCCTTAGCATTATCAAATAAATACCTAGTTCATACTCAAATTTCATGATTTTCTCACACATATTTTTTCAGTTTGTTATTTAAATCAGGAACACCCTCATCCCTCACTCCCCACAAAAAGGCCAGATATTACATTTAACTGATACTCCTATTAAGACATTTTTAACCTCTAACAGTTCTACTTCCCCACTCCTTTTTATTCATGTCATTTATTTGTTGAAGAAACCATGTCATTTGTCCTATAGGATGCCCATATTCCAGACTTGGCTGATTTTCTCCTTATACTTCTTATCACCTCTTTTTTACAGAAGACTATACTGAGACTGAGAGAGCTTAAGTGATTCATCTGTTGTTGAATAGCTAAATAACAGAAATACGGGGCTGGAACTCAGATTCTCTGTTGTGGAATCCAGAGCCTTATACACTACAGTGAAAGGGAGGATCAAGAAGTCTGAAGATCCACAACTTGGGCTGGGAGCCCATTCTATTTTTCAGCTAAGTGACCCTGGGCATGTTATCTAAACTCTCTGAGACTTACTTTCCACATCTGAATAATAAGAATAATAAAACTTTTCTTACAGAGTTGGGGGTGGTGATTAAGAGGTAAAGTATATGAAATCCCTTCCTTAACCATAGTAGACACTCCTTAAAGGATGGCTGCTTTTACATTACTACGTCAAGCTTTATTATTTGTCTCTTTGGAAAAGAACATTTTGGTTTTGATCTAAAGTAGTATCGTATTTTGGTTTCTCAACTGGCCTCATGGTAGGGAGTTAAACTTGGATAAGGAATTGCTTAAATAGTCACTGAATCTTTTTGATTGTCATATCAAGCAGGAATCATTAGCTATCCCCTTTGAATCTTCCCCCATATTTCTCAGATTTGATCTCTCAGCAAGCTGATTCAGTATGATACTTAGTATCCCTTTCCGGTCTGCATTCTGTCTGTCTCTACCCTAACCATGTCCCCAAAAGTCATCTAGCAAGTGTGCCTAACTCAGTGACTCCATTGTCTCCTTTTACAAGCCAGTGCAGCATACACCTTTATTAACCTAATCTTCTTGACGTACTGTTTGTATACGATAGCTTATCGCATATGTTTAGTAATTGTTTCATTTTGTTAACATCTATTTAAATTTGGAGGACATAAAATAAAATTATTTTTCACCTATTTGAAATAGAATTATTTGATTGCTTAAAAGGCAGCTGCAAAAAGAATATAAGTAAAGTGGTCCATTTAGAGTTCGATAAAGCATTTATTGGAAATGGGGGGTGCCTCTTGGTAGCTTCATCTTTACCAAGATTAACTAAAGTGAATTTCAGGTCTCTGGAATTTTATAAAAATGAAGGAAGCAGAACATTTGATGGAGAAGTGGTCAACTGATAAATCCTGCAACACAGTCATGGAAGATGAGAAGAAAAGGAGCCTCGGAAAACAAACTTTGTTAATGCTGTAAGACTTTGGAGGAGTTCCATGGATATGGTAAGGACTAAAGCTAAATTGCAGTACCATAAGGAATAAACCAGAAATGAGGAATTAGAAGCAATGAATTAAAATTAAGTTTGATAGCAAATGAAAAGTAAATGTGAAGTAAGCCTTGGAAAGGAGGTTCAGCTTTTCCTTTGAGATAGGAAAAGAGGAGGAAAAAGTGGCTGATTAATTAGATAAACTTTGAGGTGGAGACGGATGAAATTAATACGTCCCATGCCTGATGGACTTTAGTTTCTTGAAAGTACGATAATAAACAGTTCGTTGAGTGCTGGGTTGAATGTTTGAGAAAAGCTGCAAACATTTCAAGAAAGTGGTGAGAGAATGTGAAAGAGACTGGTTAGGAATCAAGAAGAGCTGACGGTGGCCGGAAATTTTATTTAAGGATGACTGACAACAGTGTCAGACAATATTCCTTGAGCACCACTCTGGCAAGGAGCAGACACGAAGGAAGCAGATGATTGAACTGAGAGTAGACAAGGCAGGACCCAAAGAACGTGACAAGACTGTTGTTACTGGAGAGACTGTTGTTAGATTTTAAATGAGCTCCAGTCTGAGTAGAAAGGGTAAAAAAGCCAAGCGTGAGAGACGAACTGGAAGGAAAGGATTATGATGAGCTCATAGGCACTATGCAAGTGTAGATGCAAGAATGTGGTCGGTCTTTCAAAGTTCAAGATCTCAAAAACGGGACCATATTAGTGTGTTGCTGAAATAGAGAAATTACTGGATTAGAGGAAATTAAGAGTTTTTTAAATGGATTATCATTAAGGATACTGAAGTTTTGATTTTTCAAGAGCGTTCAGAAACCTTTCAACAAAGACCCAGAAAAGAAGAAAGAGAAGAAAAAAACAAACAAACTGCAAAGAGAGGTTCCAGCCAGCTTATCACGAGATAGAGAAAAAGAGAGGGAGAATGACTCAAATGGGATGAATTAGCATGTCTGAGAAATACAAGAGAAAAAGTTTTCCCAGAGGTACAAGCTAGGCAGAAAATCTTTGCGTATCCAAAGCAGCAGCTGGGTGGAATCACAACTTAATGTCACTTGATTCTAAAATCTTTGAAAAACATTATAACAACAGTCCCAAAAAAAGATTATGGAAAAAGTAGTTATAAAATATGCATTATAAACATTTCTTAAATATAGATTTCTTCCATATTAAATTATTCTTTTAATACTTACAGGCATCAGTTCCTATTTAAGATCAAGGTCCTGCTAAATTTTGTTTTGTTAAGAGAAGAAAACCAGAAGAAACTTCTTGAAGCAATATTTTATTTGAAATGTTATTTTTAAAAATGACTATCAGGTCTCCTGAGATGAAAACTTATTCTGATAAAAGTTTATTATTAACAGGACTGTGGGAGCTAAGCAAAAAGAGAGGATTACACAGAGACAAGAGACAAAAAGTTTCAGATAAAAGTATCAACTTTCCCCAGAATGTCTCAGCAGGTAGGCAGAAGAACATTTACAGTTTCCCTCTAATAGACACATTTACACTTTTTCCCTCTAATAGTCACATTTATACTTTTTCCCTAAACCATTTGCATTCTAGAGATTCAGGAAGCCATGGATGCTCTTTAGGATAACAATGACAGCTCCCAAAGGGGATAGTAATAACTGTTTATTTAAATGTACCTGACTCTTAGTCATATCTTGCCTTATTACAAATCTTACATTATTACTTTTATTTTAAGTGTTAAAATGACCTACGACATCACTTTTGAAGTATTTATATTACTGTTAATTAGCATCCTTTTCTTCAAATGTGCATATCTTGACTTGTCGTAAAGATATGAGTTTTTTGAGGTTGCAGTAAAACTGTGTTTTACCTTTATTTATTCCACTCATCTACTGCATAACTGCGGTGGGGAAAGCACTATGTTTGGCATTATGGGGAGAAGAAGGTATTGGTAAAAATGGGGAATTCATCTTAGCTTCATGTTAGGTATGTAGCATAAATTCAATAAACATTTGTTAGATAAATGAAGTAATAATGGTGATCATTTCACCTCTGTTTAAGCAAGAATGGGGATCAGTGTTTTTCTGGGTTTTAAGTCACTTTTAAGAAAAACTTTGAACAGGTCGCAGACCAGGATGTGCAAATAGAGACGACAAAGAATGAAACAGGTAATACTGTTACATGCTGATATCGTCTCAGTTCCTTAAGTACAAAGGATGCACAACTTTCTGAATTAGTGAGGAATCCAAGGCCAGGCAGGATGAGGCCTGGAGGAACGCACTCCACCCCATGGTCTGGCTTTGGACAGTGTCTAGAGGGTGCTATGCCACAACCGCAGGTCCAAATTCAAAAGCTGTTCATACTGGGGAACCAATCTGAGGGGCAGTGTGGAACACAGAAATTTAGGAACTGGCTGAATGCTTAAGAGTAAGGCAGATCAATTGTTATCACCTCGGGGGTGTTCCCTTCCCATAAGGTGAAAAGGCTCAAACACCAAGCTGAGCCATAAGACAAGATTCCACCTCCTGGATAGAGGTGTAGGCTGGAACAAGGCAGCACAGAAAACAGCGATGTCATAAGGATTAAGGGTGGGGAGAGTGTACAAGTCACTCATCTACTCATGACTAAGAAAGGGTCTAAGACAAAAGCCCAAGCCTTGTGTACTGCAATACCACGTAGTGACAAGGAGGAATTGTAGAGACTCAGCAGTTTCATGACCTCATGGAATGTCAGTTCTCACCTGTGGTTGTCAGTGAAGAAGACTAGGAGGAAAACGGCATCACAGGGGCCTCATTGATTTACTTGGGTCAAGCATCCTAAATTTGGGGACGTAGTACAAAACACTGCATTGTAACAGTAATGGAAGGGGGGCCAATTACTATCCAACTTGCCTCTTTTGGAATGGACCTATGGGAGGGCCTATGCTGCATGTGGTACTGTTAACAGAAAAATTTCTTATTTTAATAAAATAGTGGAAGGCAAAACCAAATGACAAGAGATTGATAAGGAAAGAAGGAGATAAATGGGCAAAGAAGTCAACAGTGTAAATTACTTCTCCCACATCTATTAGTAAAGCCATACTTCTTATGTTTGAGAATTTGAACAAATTTAGTCATTAGGTTATCATTTGGTCATGTTGGACTTATAAACACAAATTCAAAGGGCCATTCTAAAACTTTGTTTTAAAGTAGTCATACAGATTAACTAGAATAAGGCAATTTCATAGATTTTCTTTAAAATGAAAACTTGAATTTTTCATAGAAATGTCACAGACCACTAGAAATATATCATAGCACTTCATTTGAGAGACATAGAAGTAAAAGAATGAAGAAAGATAAAGGATGGTATTTGGTGAGTAGCAAAGTTGAAAACTGGGTAATTTTTTCACACTTGAGCTTGTGAAGGCAGTGAAGAAGGAATTAAGGCAGAGACAGAGTTTTAAAAAAACACATGTAAGAAGGAATATTTGGGGGAGACATATGACAAGACAGCAAGAGGAAATGCTACTAATAGCACAGGGAAAGAAATTACACTTTGACTTAATGAATTCATTTAGTTACCAAACCATGTGAAACTTTTGTAAAGGAATTATAAAGATACATGGTAAATAGAAAAGCATAAAAAACAATAAATGTTAATAGGTCCTCCACCTTAGTCATTCATTCAATCAATAAATATTTACTATTTGGTGAATGATGAAGAAGAAGTATTAGACAGAGTACTAGTGTTCAAAAATTTTAAATTAGGGTAGGTAGACAAATCCACATATATGATTAGTAAAAGATTGATTAAAGCATATGTTTACTATGTTTATATGTAACATAAAATTTATATGTACATTTTACTCATGGATCAAATTGAAATAGACAACTCTCAAAGATTGATATGTAAATATGAACATGTGGATTTTCATATGGAAAAAATAAACATGTTCATAATGACATTATCATACAGCACACATATCTTTAAGACTAGCAAAGAATTAATTAAAGCATATACTTATTATTTTTTATATGTGACATTTAAAATTTATATGTACAGTGTTGAAGTAACAAAGATATTTTTCTATCTTTTTTTCTATGAGCTTTATAATTTTATCCTTTATGTGTACATCTTTGATTTATTCTGAATTAATTTTTATCTATGGTCTCTGTGTGTCCTCAACATAGGCAAAAATTTCTTCAGACACAAAAGCACTATAACCATAAAAGAAAAATTGATAAAGTTAACTTTATCAAAATTAACAATCTACTTTTAAAACCACTATTTAAAAGAGACCATTAAAAAAATGAAAAGGCAAGTCACAGGCTACAAGACAAAATTCATCAGACATATATCTGACAAAAGACGTATAGAATATATAAAGAACTCCTACAAATCAACAATCAATAGAAAACAACTCAATAAAAATGTACAAAATGCCAGAATAAACAGTTCACAAAGGAAGACACGCAAGTGGTCAATAAGCAGATAAAAAGATGTTCAATGTCACTATAGTCATCAGGGAAGTACAAATTTAATCTAATGATTTACCACTTTAAACCCACTAGAATGGGGAACAAAGTATGAAAATGACATTGTCAAGTGCTGTCAACAAAATGAAGCAGGTAGAATGCTCCTAAATTACTACTGGGAGTGAAAAATTTTATTACCATTTTGGAAGTTAGTTTGGCAGTTTTTCATAAAGTTAAATATACAACCTCTTTATGACTTAGCAATTCCACACCTTGATATTTAGTCAAGAGAAATGAAAACATGTGTCCACAAAAAAGACTTGTACAAGAATGTACATAACAGTCCCAAAATGGAAATAAACATGTGATGGAACAAATTATGTTGTATTTAAACAATAAAGTAGTACTGATATACAAAACAACATGGATGGATCTCAAAAATATTACGTTGAACTATAGAAGCCAGACACAAAAGTGTACATAAGAAATCATTTCATTTATATGAAGTTATAGATCAGGCAAGACTAAGATAAGGGAATAGAAATTAGAACAAAGATTGCCCCTGAGTGAGAGGGTGTGTCAATATTGACTGGGCCGTGAGAAAACTTTTTGAAGAGATGAAAATGTTCAATTTTTAAAAAAATTGAGACAGGGTCTCACTATGTTGCCCAGGCTGGCTTCAAACTCTTCAGCTCAAGCGATCCCCCTGCCTTAGCCTCCCAAGTAGCTGGGACTACAGGCATGTTCCACGTACCTAATGTTCAATACTTTAATGGGAATTGTGTTTGCCTATTGTGTCAACAACTGTCAAATTTTATTGAACTAAATACTTATCTGTGTTTTACTGTACATAAATTATGTTTCAATTAATTAAAAAGACTGAATTTAGATCATATGATTCTAAGTGTCCCTTCCAACTCTAATATTTTTGTCAAGACTATAATAATTTTCTAATTATTAGCTGCAATAAAAATAATTATTGACAGAACTTTATAAGTTATACTTAGAGCCATTTGCATGTTACTGTGTTAAAGCTTAACATTGTGTAACTTTTTAAAGAGTTTCAATTTGCAACTAATGAGCTGTCCAAATAAAATGCTACCATATGTGACTCAGATGTCGTTATTGTATTATTCAAAGGCTCTCAATCTTCAAATCTTCCAACTTCACTTCCATTCAGAATTACATTACTATGAAAATCCTGCTTTCTTGTTATTACAACTATTCACTACAAAAATCTTATTATCCAATATTTTTGGATTCTTAAAGGTCCTTCTTATTTTAACATAGCTTTATTTGCATCAAATAGTCCTAATAGCCCTAATCTGAGCATAGCATTTGTTTAGACCTGCCCCATGAGAACAACATGCAACAATTTGAATTTTATTTTTGGCAAAACTTTTAAAGTTAGTTTTCATGAATACTATGTTAAGTGATTGAAAAATGAGAATAGGGAAGAAATAGTTTTGTTTAAATCCCACTGATATCTACTTTCAGAATTTAAAATAACAACTTTGTTATTTTTTTAGCAGTGTTAAAAAACAGCTTAAAATTTTTGAAAACCACTAAATTCTTCAGATAAATCCCACATGCTATACTAGCACCAACTTGTCATAATTATCTTCCACTTAGCAATCTAAGTTAAACATGATGAATCTTAACCCCCTCCAAAAAGTAGTTCCATCCAGAACTACTTAAATCTATGTTTCATGCCAAATACTTCATAAGATGGAATAATGACATAATTACAATTTTCTAAAATGGATTTAGTAAAGCAGTCACAAATGTCTTGCAATGTTAAAAGCCAGATATTAGATGCAATTCCTTCTCACTCTCTCTTTCGTCCTGGCACAAACTACAGATGTTAGTTTTTTTCCAAATGAAACTTTGTGAATATAAAGCTGCTAAGAGAGATCATGAAAGCACATGGCCTTTGCTGACAAGAGCTCTGCAGATCCTTTGCTTCAAACTTAGAAACCACAGAATCCCAGCTGTTCAAATGTCTGATAGAAATAAGGGCTTGGATGAGTTCCATCTGGCTGAACTTTAACGGCACAAACAGGAATAAAGCCATACTCAAAAGCAAGGATTTTGCATGACTAAATAATCCTGCCAATGGAGGAAATAAAAATGCATCATTCTGCAAAGGTGAAGTGGAATAAAATGTATAGTAATACAAATATAAGAATATATGCATAAAGTGTTAACAGGATTGTCCTTGCTTAAAGATTCCATCTAAAATAAAGATAGTCTTGTATTTATTTATGAAATATTTTTTCTTTCCAAAAGCAGGTATTTGTCAAGATCATCTTGCTTAGATTAAAGCAGTAGGGCTGGATTTGGTGAGGGCGGTAGATCTTTTCCATTGTTCAATTCATCCTTGACGGTCCAGGGACTTGAATGAGCATCTTACTTTGCAGCAATTCACAGACAAAGCTGGAGATTTTGGACACCATCATTATGACACACTTCTAAGTGTGGCAGACAAGATCCACTAAAATCTTTTGTTGTACCTTCTCCTTTATGCTCACTGTAGTCCCTTGCTCTATCATGTATTTATCTCTTTGTATTTATCCATTTTCTCCCTGGTTCTACTCTCCAACACCAACTCATCTTAGAAAACTCAGGTCCTCTTTAAACTTTCCCAGCTTTCTTTCTCTCCTATCCATATAGGATTCCCTCCACCCATTCATGGCAATGTGATACATATTCTTGTTCATTTTGAGAACAATGGTATATATTCCAATTTTATAACAAATAAAAATAATTATTTAAAATTTATCTTAAGCAAGATCTTTTGAAAGGGTCATTTTGGAAAAATTTGAAATTTGTATTTAAGTGACCTTACCCTTTGCCACTTCTGTTCAATATAGTACTAGAGGTCCTACCTAGAGCAATTATGCAAGAGAAAAAAATAAAAGGCATCCAAGTTGAAAAGAAAGAAGGAAGTTAAATTGTCCCTGTTTATAGATGACATAATCTTATTTATAGAAAACCCTAGAGACGCCACCAAAAAAACTGTTAGAACTTAATAAATAAATTCAGTAAACTTGCAGGATATGAAATCAATATACAAAAATCAGTAGTGTTTCTATACACTAACATGATCTATCTACAAAAGAAATCAAGAAAACAATTCCATTTACAGCAGCTACAGGTAAATAAATAAAATACTTAGGAATAAATTTAACCAAGGAGATGAAAGATCTCTACACTAAAAACTATAAAACATTGCGAATCAAATTGAAGAAGACACAAATAAATGAGAAGTCATCCTGTGTTCACAGATTGGAAGAATTAATGTTGTTAAAATGTCCATACTACCCAAAGCAATCTACAGCTTCAATGCAATCTCTATCAAAATACCAGTTACATTAAATTCTTCACAGAAATAAGAAAAACAATCCTGAAATTCATATGGAAACACAAGAGAACTCATATAACGAAAGCAATCTTGGCAAAAAGAACAAGGCTGGAGACATTGCACTACTTGACTTCAACATATACCACAAAACTATAGTAGCCAAAACAGCATAGTACTGACATTTGAAAAAAGATACATAGACTAATGGAATAGAATAGAAAGCCCACAAATAAACCCAGGCATTTATAATCAACTGATTTTTGACAAAAGTACCAAGAACTTACAACGGGGAAAGGACAGCTGCTTCAATAAACGGTGTTGACTAAACTGAATATTCACATGCAGAAGAATAAAATTAAACCTTTATCTCACATGACATATAAAAATCAACTCAAAATGGATTAAAGACTTAAATGTAAGACCTGAAACTACTAAAAGAAAACACAGGGGGAAAGCTCCATGCCATTGGTTTGGGCAATAACTTTTTGAATATGATCCCCAAAGCACAGGCAACAAAAGCAAAAATAGACAAAT
This sequence comes from Propithecus coquereli, assembly GCF_000956105.1. NCBI lineage: Eukaryota > Metazoa > Chordata > Mammalia > Primates > Indriidae > Propithecus > Propithecus coquereli. The sequence goes on from NW_012149174.1 coordinate 9,286,862, forward strand.
GGGATTACATAAAAACAAAAAGCTTCTGCACAACAAAGGAAATAATCAAGTGAAGGAACAACCAACAGAATATTATCTGATAAGGGTTAATATCCAAAATATATGAGATATACAGACAACCCAATAGCAAGGAAACAAATAATCAGATTGAAAAATAGTCAAAGGACCTGAAGAGACATTTCTCAAAAGAAGACATACAAAAGGCCAACAGTTATATAAAAAAATGCTGCGACATCACTAATCATCAGGGAAATGCAAATTAAAACCACGATGAGATATCATCTTACATATGTTAGAAGGGTTATTAGCAAAAAACAAAAGATAATATGTGTTGGCAAAGATATGGAATAAGAGGAACTTTTGCACACTGTTGGTGTGGATGTAAATTAGTACAGCTATTACAGAAAACAATATGGAGGCCCTCAAAACATGATATAAACAGAACTACGATGTGGAAAAATATCATGTAAATCAGAATACAAATTGGTATTTTTCAATAAACTCTTTCCTAGGAAAAAAAGTTATATGTAATTTTAAGAATTATTAGTGTTAACGAAGAAAATTCTAGGATAAGCAACCAGATAAGGAGAATAGTTTCATTGACTGTTTCAAAGATCAGCTAGAAGAAATGTCTTCTACCTGTTGCAGCAACACTATGGTATCTTTTTGTCTCTTTTTTCCATTACTCTATACCATGTAATGTTCAGTATTGGAGTCACATGTAGATCATTTTATCTGTTTACTGTTTCTAAGATGAGGGACCAGCTTTAGGTCATAGCGGTATCTCCCTCACCAGGTAGCATGGTGCCTTGAATAGAAAAGGTGATCAATATCTATTTGATTGAATCAAAGGATGCTAGAGAAATGTAAAAAGGAGCATAGTATAGTCTTTGCACTTATAAGTTATTTGGAGAGATGAAATTAACTCTCATAACACTATACTAAGTATAGTAATATTTCAAAAATAAAGAGAATTATTTCCAAAGATGTTTACATGAAAAACATAGGGTTTCAACTGAGCTGAGAAAGGATGGACATGATTTACATACATGAGGCAAGAAACGAAAGACGGCATTTGATGCTGAAAAAGTAACAAAAACAGAGAAAATGTTTAAAAAAATAAAACAAATTGGATGAAGTCAGTAGGGAATTTCTATTCTACTCTTGTAAAATAGTTTATGTTTAAAATGTGCTGTCTTGAATTATGATCACTTAAAAGGCAAACAGATATTTAATATTCATACTGGAAATACCCATGTCCATGAATTAGAATGCAAACCGTCAGCCTTAAATATACAACTCTGATCTATTGTGCCACTTAACTCCTATTGCCATAAAAACAGAGCTCAACATTGTCATAAGATATGAATATAGTGCTACCAGATTTCAAATTTATTATACTTCTTAACATTATGATGATCCCATGTTAAATCACTTACCATTGACCCTTCATCCCCTACTTTCATTTAAGCTCCTTTACAAGAGTGCAGGTCAAGTTATTTTGCAGAGTTGAATTAAGATTCTTTTTAAACATATTACATTACCTTATTTTCAGCATTCTAGATTGAACTATACTGAGATGATTATGGTAATTTGGGATCACCACAGTCATTGAGACTCCAGGGGTGGCTGGATCAGTGCAGGCCACAAGTATTATGTCTAAGGTCTGTTTTATTACTCTTACTGTACAGGAGCATATTTCTATCTCAAATCTTGCTAGTTTTTTTTTCACTACTGCCTTACGGTTAATTCAAAGAAATGGTTTTCAGCAGTCCCCAATCTTTTTGGCAACAGAGACCGGTTTCATGGAAGACAATTTTTCCACAGACTGGGGGCGGGTGGGGCACGGGGAGGGTTTCATGATGATTCAAGCGTACTATACTTATTGTGCAGTCAAACCTCTCTGCTAATGATAATCTGTATTTGCAGCCATTCCCCAGCACTAGCATTCATTGCCTCAGCTCCACCTCAGATCATCAGGCATTAGATTGTCATAAGGTGTGCACAACCTAGATCCCTCGCACAGTTTACAGTAGGGTTTGCGCTCCTATGAGAATCTAATGCCACCGCTGATCTGACAGGACGCAGAGCTTATGTGGTGATGAGTGATGGGGAGCAGCTGTAAATACAGATGCAGTTTTGCTTGCTCACCTCCTCAGCTGTTCACCTCCTCGGCTCACCTGCTCACCTCACCTCAGCTGCTCTCCTCCTGTTGTGTGGACAGGTTCCTAACAGACCACAGACCAGTATGGGTCCCCGCCACCCAGAGCCTGGGGACTGCAGTTGTATCTTGTACATATGTTACTTTTAGAAATCTTCTTTTCTGTCGAAGTTTGGATTTCAATGTGAAATCCTCTTAGCTGTGTAGTTCTGGGTAAATTCTCCTAAATTTTAGTTTTGCTAATTATAAAACAGGATGAATAATAATACCTATTGATCTAACCTATTGACTTATTCTGTTGATCGCCAATGACTAAATAGGCTCAAATTGGAAAATAACCATAAATTCAAAATTATGGCCAGTTTTCTCTTTAAAAATTTGTCTCAGTTTAGCCTATAATTAGCAGATTTTGTAGGACTTTGTATTACCCATTTTTCAGTATTTTTAAAAATTAATAGTTTTTTCCTCATTAATATTTAAAATTTCTTTCAAACTTGCATACCACAAGAAAATGTGTTTTTTGGTGTAAAATTCTATGAATTTTGACACATGTATAGATTTATGTCATTTATACCATCACAGTCAGGATATAGACCAGTTCCACCGGCTAAAAAATTCCCTTATGTTGTCCCTTTTAGTCAAATTCCCCCCAATCCCTGGAAACTACTGGTATGCTCTCTCAATTTTCTGTTTTTACTCATGAAATCAATACATACTTATTGTAAAAGGTTTAAAAATATACGTTGTATATAAATTTAAAATATAGTATATTCCCATTCCTTTTACCAATCTCATCCCTCTAAGCTAATCAACATTAATAGCATGGTACATACATTTCTACAACTTTCTCAATGCTCAATTTATAAAAATTTATGAAAGTATTTAGAAATATTAATATATCTAAACTTATAGAGTCATATTCCTATTTTTTTAAATGAAACCATTCTAGTATAGACTTTACAGCTTACTTTTTCAGTACTAACATATTTCGGAATATTTCCAGATTGATGTAGGAATTGATTGTATTCTTTTTAATAGCTACCTATGTTCCATAGTTTGATCATAATGTAATTAATGTAACCAATCCTCTTTAATGGCAGACATCAAGATTGTTTCTAATTTAGGCAACTACACACAATGCTAAAATTAACAGATAGTCTACCTATTGATGTTTTTACTTCTGCATGAAAGATTTCTAAAACAGGATTGCTTAGTCTAATGGCATGTATTTTTATTTCTAATAGATATTCTCAGATTATTTCCCCAAAAGGTAGTAAAAATTCATACCCTTTCACACCTTTTCCCACCTTAGATTTCATACCTCTTCCCACAATAGATGCTACAAGTCTTTTTAATTTTACTTAGTTTGATAGGTAAACTACTAAATTTTGCTTCAATTTGCTTCACACTGACTGCTACAGAAGAGTAGCATTTTTACAAATTTGTTAGTCATTTGATTTTTTATTTCTTATGTTCCTTCTCCATATCATTGAACTCATTTCTATTGGTCTATCTGTCTTTTTCCCATGATTAAATAAATGTTACACGTCCTTGACACACCACATTTTGAGCAAACTAAAATAAAATTTTCCTTTATCTTTTCCCCAGCATTGTCTCAAGTTAGTAACCGTTATGACATGTTGGCAATATATTTTCACGTGTTAGAATATACTTCCACAAAAATGAGAAACATTTGCTCCATCTACATTGTAATAATTTCAAGATAACCCTTTTATGGATAAACTCCAAGATGACATGCCTTTGTGTATGGCAGCAGAAAGAGCTTTCAGTACATGTGTGTATTTGTTGTCTCCCACCTCCTTATATCTTTACCCAAAGAATCCTCTCAATATCTCCCTAGATGCTTCAGCCCTAATAAGCCTTCCAGAAGACTCTCAGGATCCACTCTCAGGGGAGTTTTCCAATTACACTACTGAAAGATCAAGCACAACAATGTTTTCGAATAAAGAAGTCACTCTCTTAAGGTAAGAGGTAAAAGTGGAATTATTTTGGGGGGGATTTAATACAGTGTGGGAATGGGTGGGTAGAGGAAAAGATTAGGAAATTGAGCCTAAAGCAGGATGGGGCATGTGCAGGACTACTTGCTGGGGTGAATAATGGCAGGCACTGCGTTGGTTGACTAGCTCTAAACCTGTCACAGAGCTTTCTTGCATAAAGTCTGGTAGAGAATACCACCTTTCCAAAATGTAAGAGCATTTCTTACCTTCAAGTCCAGTTATTAATATAAAACATTAATGACTCCTACCAGACAGGAGTTTTCATTATTCTAATGGTGTTCACTTTTTGCTATAAGTCCCTACTTCTGATTCATAAAAGTACTTGAAAAAGCGTATATATCCTCCAAGGCTTTTCTCCACAGAAGAAAATGAAAGATCAGTTTTAATTTAGGGTATTGCTTATGTCAATAGGAATACATTTTTTAAAAACCATATTCTACAAGAAGAAAACGATGCTTTGAAAATGGTTTCAGTAAATACAAAATAAACCAAGAAGTTCCATGCTAGGCTGGAAATTCATACAAGCCCCAAACCTGACAACTCCACCTTTTTCTCTCTCAGATATCCTTTGCCTGTTGGCCCAGGAGAAGAGCAGAGGGAAAATCACCATGGGAAATGTAGGAAATTCTTTATATTCCATAGGCCAACTTCCAGGATGGATGACTCATTCTTCAGTTCTCAAAATGACATGCCAGGGAGACCTTTCTAAATCAAAAAAGAAAGCTGAAGACCAGCTTTTTCTCTTACCTGAGAACTGCAATCTAACTTTTTCCTAATAATTCACTGTATAGCCAATTTTTTAAGTCCCTCATATCAAGAAAAAAAAATCCAAATATAGACTAATCATGTCCCCATAGTATTCTCCCCACATACGAAGTCCAACCTTCTTTCTTCCCATATATCTAGCTCCCATCCTTCTTCAGGGAGCAAATCATTTTCTATCTCTTTTACAAAGTCTTCCTTGACTCTTGCACTCAGAATCACTGATCCCTCATCTCAGTAAGTTCACAGTATTCCTTTAGTATCACTTATTGGCAAAGAATCACCTACTAATTTGTGATGCCACCATCTTGTGTCTTGCCATCTTGTACTATTATGTGAGGATTTAGGTATGTTTTAAATTAACTTTAGGAGTTGGCTTATTCATGCCTCCTGAGAATGGTTTCTTCATACAGTGCCTGGATTCATGTACTGCATAACAATGTTTTGGGCAAAAATGGACCACATATACAACTGTAGTCTCATAATAATACCGTATTTTTACTGTACTTTTTCTGTGTAGATAACAAGTACTTATCATTGTGTTATAAGTGCCTGCACTATTCAGCATAGTAACGTGCTATATAGGTTTGCAGACTAGGAGCAATAGGCTGTATCACAGCTTAGGTGTATGGTAGGCTATACCATCTAGGTTTATGTTACTACACTCTGATAGTCATACAATGATAAAATCACCTATGATACATTTCTTAGAATGTATCCTCATCATTAAGCAATGTGTGACTGTAATTTATTTACTAAACTAATCAAAGAACTATAATAGAACTAAAGCCTTTCTGAAGCCTGTAAATCTATGTCTCAGAACACAAACAGTGCAGTACAAACCATGAAATCATGCACAATTCACAACCAGATGGCTTAACTCATACATGAAAAGCAGTCAATAGAGAAAAGTTTGTCTCAATTTATAAAATCACAAAAATTTAATGTTTTCTGTGTGAAATTGATTTGTAGCTAGAACCATGTGAAAACTGAAACATTTGGTGTCCATCCATTTTGGCCTTAAAGACCCTCTAATTTATTTCAATCTAGCCTCTACTGTTATCTTTAGAAAAATTAAAAATTCAGGTTTTTTATTCTTAGTATTATACAAACTAAAGTAAATAAACATGATCCACATAATGAATTGACGCTGGCAAGCAAACGGGGGTTAGAATACACTACAAAACAATGCTATCTTAGATTAGCCTTTTCAATTCTTTTAGATTCTGAGTCCCCTTGTCTCAAAAAGTATTCAATTAGGACTAGTTTAATTAAGGGTTTGAATAGTATTTGGACTACTGTTTAAATATCTAATATGTTTTCTAAATGTAAAAAATTAAAAATATGATTATATACTACAATTTCAAATGCCATTTGATTATTCAACTACTCATTCTTTTTTTTAGACATATGATTTTATCACTATTTTCACTTTTCATTTCATGCCTGTTCCTTCACAGGCAAAAACTTGACATACACAATGCTAATCTAATTAATTTAGAGGATTTAAATTTAGGGGATAAAAGTCAATGACTGGTATTAAATTCAAATCCAAAAAAAGTAATTACTATAATTAAGAGAATATCTAAATCACATGATTGAATTTGAAAAAAAAAGTGAGAGAATACAGAGAAAATATCTGATGATTATTACTCTGGCTAATCCTGGAAGATACGCCCCCTCATACATTCTGTGTCCTAAGAAGGTGAATTTCTGAACTAGAAACTTTGGGACTAGCATCTAAGTCTACCACTAGGAAGGAAGGCTGTGACTTTCCCAATGACTGAAAACAAACAAAGCTTGAATTGTAATAGATTTCTAGAAGCTACAGATATCTCTCCCATTCAATACACAATAATTTCTAAATTGGTTGTTGATAAAAGTCAGTCTAAACCTGTTTTGGTTACAGAGTAATATCTGTAAGTAGAAGTAGTATTTCTCTTCTCATTGATATATTTTGGCTCCTGGGTATCAACGTGTTAACTTTATCTCATCTCCCATGGACACTTCACAGGGACTTCTGCCCCCTTTTTCTGATTAACTGCTCCATCCCCACTCCTCAAGTAGTTAATAGTAAATTACTAAATTAATTATCCATAGCTGGAGGGGGGAAAAGAGTGTGTATATTAGCTTTTGATTTAGCCCCAGTGTTGTTCCCTGTGACCTGAGGGTCATGGGGTGGTGATGTGATCACCTTTCCAGTGGTGTGCTGGAGCTACTGCTAGCACTTGTGCTCATCTCTTCCCAACTCCAAGTCCAGTGACAGGTGATACCACATCATAGCTTGAAATTGACCATGATGGAAATATTTGCACTATGGAAATTGCCAAGGCTTTTAAAACGTCTTTTCATAGAGCCAGTTTACCAGCATACCACTGCTTCTAGTTCTACTTATCAAAATAAACTAAGTCCCATCAGTGGCAAGCAGTGGGGAAGTTTAGGTTAGAGGGCAGAGACTGACACATTTCAAGAGAAAATTAGTTTATTAGTTGGTCTCATAATGTTTATAAATGGAAATAACAGAAGACAGGCAGTCAAGATCTAGATTTGGGCACAAGTCTGCTAAATGATGCTTTTCTGGTGGCCAACCTTTCCTCCACTCCCAAAATGACAGAAATACAACAGTGGTGAAAACTGTGTACCACAAAATTGTTCTTTCAGAATTGCTTAGTAATCACTTTTGGAATTAGGATTGCAATAACACTAAAAGCTCTCCCTTAACTTGATTATTTATTCAGTAGGAATTTTGAAAAAGCAAATCGGGTAATCCAGTCTTGGTTTCAAAATAAAATACTGTAACAATAATAAAACACTCCAAATTCATAGTTAAATTTTATCAACTGACTATAACAACTTCTTAATCCAATGCTTTTTAGCTACAAGACAGTATTTTCACCACAAACTTTTATCATAAAGTAGAAGGTGCTCTGGATTGTAAAGGCAGAAGTGAGACTTCACTACTTACTCACCATGTAACCTGTAATTCTGCACCCAGTCTCCAAACCACAGTCATTTAATTTGTAGTATGTATAAGAATCATAAAATGCTACCCTCTACCACTGCCCCCAAATTTGTGTTAGATTTAAATTTAAAACAATAGGAGAAGAGTCTTTTGAACTATATAAAAGCCCTAGGTAGTTTGTTTTATTATTTTTGGAGTGGCTCAAAGGAAAAATGGAGAGGGAATGATTGTTTTTAACCAAAACAACCAAGCAATAGAAAGAAGGTCTACTATGAGTAAAAAATATCCAATCGACAACAGAATGGATTGCACAAAACTGATGTGTAACTCAATGACATTCAATGCACATCACAGCTATGTTGAATAATGGGTCCAGCATGACAAAGAGATGAGGAGGGTTTTCAATATGCAGTCATGCATCACTTAAGTACGGGCATGTGTTCTAAGAAATGCATCATTAGATGATTTCAGAAAGTGTACTTATACAAATCTAGATGCTGTATAGTCTACTAAGCACCCAGGCTATATGCTATAACCTACTGCTCCTAGGCTACAGATCTGTACAGCTTGTGATTGCACTCAATATTGTGGGCAATTGTAACACAATGGTAAGTATTTGTGCATCTAAACATATCTAAACACACAAAAGGTACAGTAAAAATACTGTATAAAAGATACAAAAACATGGTACACATGTATAGGGCACTTACTATAAATAGAGTTTGCAGGACTAGAAGTTGCTCTGGGTGAGTCTGTGAGGAAGTGAGTGAATGTGAAGGCTTACGACACTGCTGTACACTACTTTAGACTTTATAAACACTGTACACTAAGCCCACAT
>NW_012149174.1:9295763-9300982 GCF_000956105.1 Propithecus coquereli
CAGTGTCACTAATTTTCTGGTTTTAAAGTTTTTTAATTTTTACTTTTTAAAATTTTTTGTTAAAAACTAAGATACAAACACGCACATTACCCTAGGCCCACACAATGTCAGGATCACATCACTGCCTTCCACTTCCACATCTTGTCCCAGTGAAAGGTCTTCATGGGCAACACCACGCATGGAGCTGTCATCTCCTATAACAATGCCTTCTTCTATATAACCTCCTACAGAACTTGCCCAAGGCTTTTTTACAACAAAGCTTTTTATACATTAGTAGAAGGAGTACTCTCCAAAATAACGATAAAAATTATAGTATAGTATAGTAAATACATAAACCAGTAACATAGTCATTTATTATCAAGTATTATATATATCCATGTATTTGTATAGTTTTAAAAGTTCCTCTTGGAATTGATTTCTAGTTTTATTCCTCTAGCAGCAGCTAACTAGTCAGGTAGCAGAACAAGTGGTGGCAGTTTGCCAAGTATGTACAGACACACTGACATGTTCCCATCTTTGAGACTATCTACTGTTAGCAATTTTTTAAATGTCGGATTATTTCTGGGTGTATATCCACAAGGTAAAGTAGGAAAAGTAATTGTAATTATCTGTGATAAAAGGTGGACTGAAAAAAGGAATTTTGTTTCCCAAAAGACCATTTGAAATTAATGTTCATTATTTTCTATGTTACTCATAAATTATTTAAATAAATGATCTACACTTACTACTCCCTCTTTATCACTACCCAGTATTCATAAACTGCCTGATTTCTTTCATTTGCCTCACTTAAATGTTACAAATAAAGAACATCAAGTCTATGGCCTTTGCTCAGAAACTTTTCATAAAATTCAGGGGCTGCAAAATCCACTAGAAGGGAACTGGGGATCCACTAGAAGCCAATTCACTCACCTTGCAGAGAGAAAATTGAAGCTCAGGTGGTAAGGCGATTTGTTCCACTAGCAAGAGGCTGAGACACTGGGAGGGTGACCAGAAGTACTCTGCCTCCAGAGTAATCGCTTTTGCTCTAGCTTCTTTATTGGTCAGTTGCTGCTCTGAAACTTTTCATTCTTCCTTCAGTCTTCCCTAATTCTCTTCTTTCCTCCTAATGCTGGACATTTCCCTTGTTTCTTTTTTCAACTCTCTTTCTTTCTCCTTTAACACCTTCTTCCGTGAAACCTAATCTTTTGTCCCCTTCTTTATCTAGCACCTTTCTTTCTCCAAGTGTCTCCTAAGTCTCACTCCAGCTCCACTCCTAGATTGGGAATAACCTGCTAGAAATTTGCACCTGAATGGAGTAATGGCTTCAATGATTAATCGCAAACATTGGATAGAAACTTAATTAGATAAACAGTTAAGAAAGAGTTGAGCCTCTAAAAATGTCATTGAGGTATTCATTCATTTAATAAATATTTATCTAGCACCTATTATGTAGGAGATACTGTGCAGGCATTGGAGATATAATGTGTACAAACTCAATCCCCACTCTGTGGACGTAGAACATACATTCTAGTAGAAGAGACAAACACTAAGAAAATTGCCAAAGTAAGTGTATACCTTATAAACCATGAAAAATACTTAAAACAGAAGTTACAAGGTGCTGTGAAATAACCATGTTCTCACTTCCTGATAGGTCTGCGGGTGCCTCTTTGCTTACTCTTCTATTCATGGTAGTGGAGTGAATGGGAGGATCACCAGGTATACCATAGGAGTAAGGGAAATCGAAATCTCTTTCTATTGATGAACCTCCGGGCTTCCTGATTTCATTCAACTGCAGTGGTCAGAAACATTAAAATTATACTTACCATATGGTCTATCAGTACAAATATTAATATAAATTAAATATGATGTTTGTTCCTTCACAATAGAGACATTCAAATCACATCATTACATAGCCATATCATAATCAGTAGTAAGAATAAGAATTTTCATTATTAAAAAAGCTGAAAATAACAAATATATTTTCCTGTCTTCTTCTATCTTCAGAGTAGATCTTTCATAAGATGTCTTGTAATGAATGGTTTCTAAATGTATGCTTTATAAGAATAAATTTATGAAAAAATTTTAAAAATTGTATAATAGTTCAGCTAATGTACTATTTTAAAATGCACCCATAGTTTGAGGCTATGAATAAACATTTATTACAATGCAATTTATTGTAAAGTAAATATGTATATTTATGAATCGTTCCCAACAATAATAATAGGCAATCTACATATAAACATGGGAGTAGCTATCTAATGAACATATAAGAATTGTAGCACAATTAATAGATGGCTGTATAATACAATTATACAACTAGGTTCACATGATCAGTGTCATTGGTGTAAAGCATTTTCATTTCTCAAATTCCACCTCATAGAGATAGTACAATCACTCTCAGTAATAATGTAGAATAATAAAACTTGTAAGATATGTGGGTAAACATAGAAGATTTAAAAATTAAACGTATGCTCATCAACTTTCAGTTGTCCTCCACATTTACTATTTCTTTGACAAGTTTCTATTGACAGGGCACAGCAAAGAACTACTTTCCATTTCTCTCATGCCTATCCATGCCACACATGGCCATTTACAAAGCATATCCCTCCTCAAGGTCACACTAACACCTCCATCAGGTTTTCTGTGAAGCATCATCTGGAGATGGTTAATTTGGAAAGTTTTTGTCTTCCCACAAATAGAAGTTGCTCTAGTTTTTTTTTCCCTAACTTTTTAATAAAGTATAACATTCATACTGAAAATTACACAAATCATAATTTTCTTAAATTAAACACACCCATGTAACCAGAAGCCAGATCAAAGAAACAGAATATTACCAACACCCCAGAAAACCCTCTCATGCTCACTTCAAGTGGTTCCAAGGATAACCACTGTCCTATATTACTGTTGTGTGTTCCTGAACCTCAAAGAAATGGAATCATACAGTATGTACTCCTTTGTATCTGCCTTCTTCAATTCACTACTGTGTTTGTGATATTTGCACATACTGTTGTATGCATTTTTGGTTCATCCTTTCTCAATGTTATATAGCATTTCACACAATTTATTTATGTTTTCTACATTGAGCGGTTTTGTATTTGAGTGCATTATAAATAGTCCTTCTAAGAATATGCTTCTATAGGTCTTTGATGACTATATGAAATGTATGCACTTCTCTTAGGTATGGAATTTCTGGATATACGTATGTTCACCTTTAGTACATACTGCAAATAGCTTTCCAAAGTTGTTGTACTTACTTTCAGTCCCACCAGCCATGTATGAGAGTTATAATTGCTCTCAGGTAGTGGTTCTCAATGGGGCATAATTTTGCAAATGTCCAGGGGACAATTGGCAATGCCTGGAGACATTTTTGGTCTTCATAACTAGGGGGATACTACTGGAATCTTGTGGGTAGTGACCAGGGATGGTGTTTAACATCCTACAATGCACAAGATAGCCCCTACGACAAAGCATTTTCCATTCCAAAATCTTAATAGTGCTGAAGTTGAGAAACCCTGCTTTAAATCCTTACCAACCCTTAGTAAATTTTTGATTTTTGCATTTAGCCATTCTAGAAGATATATAATTGTATTGCATTGAGGTTTTAATTTGCACTTTTCTGACAACTAAATATAGTCATTTTAAAGCCTGAGACTCTTTTCTTAGATGGCTATCCAAATCTTCAGTTTCCCAAGATGACTATTCCAAGCTCCCACCCTAAACTAGATAGCCCTCTTTATTCATTCAATCTTTAAACCGAGAGCATAGGTTCTGAAATCAAGGGGACCTGGGTTTGATTCCAAACTCTCTTCTACCTAGAAAATTTATTTAACCTCACCGAATTTCAGTTTCTTTATCTGTAGTAGGGTAATACTATTGTGCACACTCTAGTATGACTGTTACAGTTAGCTATAATGTAGGTCAGATCCCTGGAACATAGTGGATGCTTGATGATTATTACTGTCATGGTCTAGAAGAGGAAGAGACACAAAGAAATTAAACTGGAAAGAGCACTGGATTGAGAGTTCAGACTTGTGTGCTAGTCCTAACTCTACCTCTAACTAGCTGTGAGGACTTGGTCAAAACATTTAATGTCTTAGAGTTTTTCCTTTATTTATGAAATAAGAGAGTTGCATTAGATATAAGGTCTTTCCAACTTGATCACCCTATAATTCTACAAATATGATAAACTTTCAGCCATCATTAAATTCAATAAATAAAAAGGGGAAATAGAATACACATTAAATAATAACACAAATTTCTGAAAAATATACTCAGAAATACAGAGCTACAAATAAAGTGTACCACCATTAAATTCCAAGGGAAGAAAAGCTTATTCTAGCTGGAAGAATCAGGGATCACTTCATAAAGACAGTGGCATTTGAACAAGGACCTGAAGAATGGACAAGGAAGAAAACTAATTGAGACAGGAGATGGAGAAGCAATGAAACAGAAAGCAGAGAGGACAAAGGCCCAGAAAGGAAGGCATTACAGGTGCTCGGGGACAGAGTCATCTAGAACGACTTTAACACAGGAGTTGTGAAAGGGAGAAAGAGATAAGGTAGATGGAGAACAGGTATAATGTTTTGGAAAGTCAGAAGAATAAGTGTTTCACCTGGTAGAAAATGAAAGGTCATTGCAAATTACAGATGAAAGAAGTGGCATAATCATGACAAAGCTCTAAAGACTAATCTGCTAACCCACAGAGCCAAGGAACTGTGAAAGGGGGACTGAAGATTAGAAGTCCAGTTCGAAAAATATCAAAATTTTAGAGAGAGAAAAAGGCTTTGAAGTGAAGAGGCACGAAGACAAGAATAGAGAAATAAGAAATTTTCTAAGGATATAATTAAAAGAACTTGTCAGTTATTTTGTTATAGAAGATAAGAAGTAGAGAGACATCAGAAATAACTGGGATTTCAAGTCTAAATGACAAGAGGATTAAAAGTACAGAAAACTAACTTTTCTTAATAGTTATCAACAAAGAGGCTCAGAGCAGCTAAGCTAACCTGTTCCTTTAAGCAATATTTCTTAAACAACAATTTACTGAGACTTTGATATGTTTATAGATATTCAACACAAAGAAAGTTCCACCGTCAATTTAGGAAACACTAAATATCATATCTTTGTTTTAAATACTTACATTTAACATAAACATCATAAAGTTCTGGGAAATCCTGTTGTAAAACTATATATGTATGTGTTTGTGTGTGTGTGTGTGTGTGTGTGTGTGTTTGTGTGTGTGT